>NW_026942969.1:0-25031 GCF_024139115.2 Armigeres subalbatus | reverse complement strand
ACTCAAGCCGACGTGCGCGGTTCCGTTTAAAACCATTGTAAGTGCCTAGAGCAAAACCGAGGGAAAATCCCATGCGTAGAGCTATGAAATTAAACAACATTCTAATGTTTGATTACGATTAAACGATTTTTTTGATATAATAAAATTAGAGCTCTACACGAAATCTTGCATAATGACGGAAATCCAGATGACCTTGACCCATAATTTCAATTTGAATTGTTCTAAAATTAGCACCTAAAAAGTAAACAAAAATAAAGCATTCGTCGTAGACAGGTAAACAAGCGATTAAAACTAGACCGACTTAGAACAGGTACCATTGAACTTGGGGGAATCCTTGCGTCATCGGGCTTGACGTTTTCGGAATCACGTTTCAGTTGGCACATTGCTTCAAAAATGTCTTTGTTACAACTTGTCATACTCTAAATACATGATTCTCGT
This sequence comes from Armigeres subalbatus, assembly GCF_024139115.2. NCBI lineage: Eukaryota > Metazoa > Arthropoda > Insecta > Diptera > Culicidae > Armigeres > Armigeres subalbatus. The sequence continues at coordinate 24,593 of NW_026942969.1, read as the reverse complement.
ACATTAAGCTGATATGTAGTCCACATACCTGTAGATAAATTAACCGTATTTCATCGAAAAATATGTACGCACTTGTAGTCGGGAAAAGCTTACGAAACCAGCACTCTGCTCGCTCGGGCTCAGCTGCGAAGATTTAAAAATAGGACAGTCAGTGGTATTAACCGGTGTTCTCTTTCTTATCTTCTCTCCTCTGCAGTGCAACAACAAGGTGGCTACATTCAGCAGACGTCGACACCGGCCATCACCTCGGCACCACAAACGCCATCAGCTCAGCTGTACCAGCAGCAAACACCGAGCTATCTGGTACAGTCGCCCGGTATCCCGGCCGATGCATCACCCCCTGTGTTTGAGCAGATCTTCAAAAACTCCCGCTTTGCGCAGGGTGGCAATGCATTGTTCGAGGGAAAGCTCAAAGGTAATCCTAAGCCAGAGGTTTCCTGGACTCGAAAAGGCGCACCACTTTTCGATTCCTCGAAGCACAAGCTTAGCTACAACCCCTCTACCGGCGTGGTGTCGTTGCTGATCAATCAAATCGGGCCCGGCGATGAGGGCGAATACACCTGCAAAGCTAGGAACGCCGTTGGCGAAGCCATCTGCTCCGTGTTCATCCAGCCAGAAGGTATGCCTGCTCCACAGTTCCAACAAATTAAACGGGAACAGCAATTGCAGCAGCAGGTTTTGCAGCAAAAGCAGGTTACCAGTCAACAGCAATACACTAATGGCTACTCGCACATAGAAGAGGAGTTCAAGGTTGATACCTTCGAATACCGACTGTTGCGAGAAGTATCCTTCCGCGAATCAATCACTCGTCGCTACGGTGGCGAAACGGATGCCCAAATAATCACCACCGTAGATCGGGCTCTTGGTCCACCAGCACCTCCGCAAATTAGTCAGAAACCGAGAAACTCCAAACTAGTCGAAGGATCCGACGCTGTCTTCAGCACCAAAGTGAGCGCCAATCCGAGACCAAGACTGAGCTGGTTCAAAGATGGTCAGCGCATCATCCCGTCTACCGACAAGCATGAAATCACGTACTCGAACCAGCAAGCTACACTACGTATCAAAAGTGCCAACTCTAAGGACTCCGGTCACTACACTCTGCTGGCCGAAAATCCACAGGGTTGCCAGGTCTCGTCTGCTATTTTGGCTATCGAACCAGCACAGGAGCAAGTCGTTGTTCCAACTAGCCATGAAACCATCGAATCAGCAGAAGCTACCAAAGCTCTATCGCCACAATTCGTTACACTGATCCAAGATCAAGAAACAACCGAAGGAAAGATGGCGCGTTTCGATTGCCGCGTCACTGGACGCCCATATCCAGAAGTCGCCTGGTACATCAACGGCAAGCTCGTTACAGACGATGCCACTCACAAGATCCTCGTCAACGAGGCCGGTAATCATTCACTGATGATCACCAGCACCAACCGTTACGATCATGGAATCGTCACTTGCATCGCCCGTAACAAGACCGGAGAGATTGCTTCCCAAGCCAAACTAGTCGTATGCGAACGCGAACAGGTCGTTGCACCAAAGTTCGTTGAACGCTTTACCACTGTCAACGTGAAGGAAGGTGAACCAGTCCGTCTATTCGCACGTGCCATCGGTACTCCGATCCCACGCATCACCTGGCAGAAGGATGGCATTCCTCTGCAGCAGGGACCGGACGTGCAGATCCTGTGGGACGACAATGGTTCCACCACCGTTGACATCCCTCGAGCTAAGACGTCGGATGCTGCTTGGTATCAGTGTACCGCGCAAAACGTTGCCGGCACCACTGCTACCCGGGCTCGTCTCTTCGTTGAAACTCCGAAGGGACCAGCCCCGGAACAGCGTCGTCTTCAACTACCACGGCCAACTAAAGTCATCCAACCAGAGTGAGTTCAAAGCCTTTACAGGAAATCGTGAACACTAATAAGAAAAGCTATTCATTCACAGACCCGCACCGGAACCAGAAGTTATTTTCCTACGTCATGTCGAAAGAGCTGCTCCGCATGTGGCACCGAAGGAAGAAGACCGCATCTACCCACCGCCAAAGTTCACTATTCCGTTGAACGACGTCGCTCAGGTCGAAGGTGGAAAGGTACACTTCGAAGGTCGCATCGAACCCGTCTCGGATCCAACAATGCGTGTTCAGTGGTTCCTGAATGGCAACTTGATTCAAGCAAGTAAGTACTCAAGGCGAGAACATTTTAATAAATACGAGAGCCATGAACCCTTATTTTATCTGCTTGTAGGTTCCCGTGCCAACACGACGTTCCAGTTTGGGTTCGTTGCCCTGGACCTGCTGACCATCGTTATGGAGGATAGCGGCGAATACACATGTCGCGTGTCCAGTTCAACCGGCGTAGCCGAATCGCACGCCATGCTGAGCGTACAGCCAAAGCCTCCGATCGAGTCGCAACACTCGGCAGCCCTGCACCAGATTCAGAACCTGGAGGATTACTCCAGGTACGTTCGCACTGAGAGTATTGAGGAAGTGGTCAACCAGAGACCGGCTTTCACACGCCCACTGCAAGACTTGGGCCAGCTGGAAGAAGGAAGAAACGCTCATTTTGAGGCTCAGATTACTCCAGTGAGCGATCCAACAATGAGAGTGGAATGGTACAAGGATGGCCGTCCGATAACGGCCAGCTCAAGGATCACCGCCATCTTCAATTTCGGATACGTCTCCCTGAATATTATGCACCTACGATCTGAAGATACCGGTACCTACACTGTGCGTGCCGTCAATCGCATCGGCGAAGCTATCAGTACTTCTCAGATTACTATCATCAGCAAGGCTGCCGTTACTGGAGAGTTGGGTATTGCTGAGCAGCAGAACTACATCCAGAGCGTTGAACAGCTGGAACAGTACCAAAAGTATCAGAATATGAAGTTCTACGAGGAAACTCCAGAAAGCACCCAACGTCCGGAATTCAAGACACCCATTTCTGATCAGCTGAACATCCACGAAGGAGGCTTTGCTCACTTTGAAGGTCGCCTGGAACCAGTTAGCGATCCAACACTTCGCGTAGAATGGTTGAAGGATGGTCAGCCGATTGAAGCTAGCTCGCGTATTACAACTTTCTGCAACTTTGGGTATGTTGCGCTGACAATCAAGCAGGTCACAATTCATGACGTTGGTCACTACACTTGCCGTGCGTATAATTCTCTGGGAGAAGCCCACATCACCGGAAAACTGACTGTGGTGTCCCGTCAGGACATCATCGTCGACTCCCAGACCAGCCACATGGGTATGGAGAAAATTCAATACCTAGAGGATTCGTCGAAATATTCTCGTAGCACCAAGGAAGAGCAACAAGTCATCCAAACCGCCCCTCGTTTCCTGGGTCCGTTGAAGGCTACCAACAAGATCGTCGAAGGACAGCGTGCTCACTTTGAAGCTCGCCTTGAACCACAGTCCGATCTGACGATGCGCGTCGAATGGTACCACAACGGACGTCCAGTGATGACGGCCAATCGCATTCAGACATATCACGACTTTGGCTATGTGGCTATGGATATTTTGGATGTTCGCGGTGAAGATTCCGGAACCTATACTCTGGTTGCTACTAATGCAGCTGGACAGGCCCAACTGGATACGCAAATGATCGTCGAAAGTAAGTTTGACCATTCCTCTGCAAGCCGATCCATGAATGACGCTTCTTTTATTTTTCGTCTCATTGTTCTATGTTCAGTAAACTAAACTCCTACACTTTGAACCTCAGTCACTTTTGTAGTAATAGATAGATTTCCTTATTTGATTTTATTGTTAGATTATCTTCCTTTGCTCCACTACCCTGAACGAACTTTCCCTGACAGCTCATTAAAGGCACGTCATATACGCTTTCGCTCTCAAACCCTAAGGGAACACATAAAATCTCTGTATGTATTTCTATTTTTTACAGCTCGTTCAGCCATTGATACCACCAGCATGCATCACGTTGTCGAACGTACTCAGATGAAACAGGAAACTCAGTTTGTCGAACCTTCGTATCACATTGAAGAACTGTGCAAATCCAAGCCAATTTTCACTCAGCCCCTGTCGGATCCGCAACCAGTCGGAGAAGGACGCAACATTCATCTGGAGTGCAAGTTGGAACCGCTGGGCGATCCTACGATGCGTGTCGAATGGTTCCAAAACGGTCGTGAAATCACTGTTGGATCCCGTTTCAAGACCTATTACGACTTTGGATTCGTTGCCTTGGATATTCTGCATTGTACTGCAATCGATTCAGGAGAGTACACCGTTCGTGCGACCAACCAGCTCGGATCTTCACATACTTCGGCCTGTGTTCGAGTCATCACACGATCGGATATCATTACCGATTCGCAAAGTGAGCTAACTCAAGAGCAACTGCAGTATCTGGACGAATCGTCCCGGATGCGTCGAGATGTCTTGGAAGATATTACCGTCATGTCACCGCCGCAATTCGTCCGTCCGCTGCACAATATCGAGACATACGAAGGCACCAACATTCACTTGGAGTGCCGTCTGCAGCCAGTCGGAGATCCGTCCATGCGAGTCGATTGGTTTGTCAATGGACAACCCGTCAAGATTGGTCATCGCTTCCGTCCAGCTTACGAATTCGATTACGTAGCTTTGGACCTGCTCGGCGTCTACCCAGTTGATTCTGGAGTTTACACTTGTCAGGCTCGGAATTCCTTGGGTGAAGCTGTAACGTCTTGCTCGGTTCGTATCGTCGCCAAGAAGGACTTGATTATGGAGACTCAGTACCCAGCGGGACTCGAGAAGATGCAGTACCTTGAGGACATCTCGCGTTACCGTAAGACCGAGTTCGTTGACGAAATAGTCAACATCAAGCCAAGGTTTGTTACCCGTCCGAAGAATATCGATCGTGCTCAGGAAGGAGGTCATGCTCACTTTGAATGCAAGCTAGAACCAGTTACCGACCCGAACTTGAAGGTCGAATGGTACAAGAATGGTCATCCGATCACCATTGGTCACCGGTTCCGTCCAATCCATGACTTCGGTTATGTTGCCTTAGATATCATAGATTTGATCGCTGAGGATAGTGGAACCTACATGTGTCGCGCTGTTAATTTGGTTGGCGTTGATGAGGTCGCCGTTCAGCTGGCCTGCCGTGGATCGCAACAGATTCTGACTACAACTCAGAATGAACAAGGTCTCGAACAAATTCAATACCTGGAAGAAAAATCTAAGCACCATCGGGCAGATCACAGTGATGACATGCCTTCGCAGGCGCCAACCTTCACTACCTCGTTGAAGCACATTGAAATCAAGGAAGGTCAACGGGCTCACTTCGAGTGCCGTCTGATTCCAGTTTCGGATGCTACACTCCGCGTCGAATGGTATCACAATGACGCCCCGGTTAAATCTGGATCTCGCTTCACCGAAACGAACAACTTTGGGTTCGTTGCCTTGGACATCATGGGATGCTTGGCAGAAGACTCAGGAACATACACTTGTCGCGCGGTGAACGCTCTGGGTGAGGCTGTTACTTCAGCTACCTGCATTGTTCACACTCGCAAGAGCATCTATTCGGAATCTCAGCACGAACATGCTTTGTCCAGTCTGCGCTACTTGGAGGACATGTCCCGCTATCAACGCGAGACTGAAGTCGATGAAATTGTTACACAGGCCCCAGTATTCACTCTTCCGGTTAAGGACGTTAAGGTTGCTGAAAACCAAGCTGTGCACTTTGAAGCTCGTTTGGTTCCAGTTGGTGATCCAAAAATGCGAGTTGAGTGGTTGAGAAATGGAGTTCCCATTGAGGCATCCAACCGTATCACAACAATGCACGATTTCGGTTATGTAGCGCTGAACATGAAATATGTCAACCCTGAAGATTCCGGAACATACACATGCCGCGCAACCAACGATTTAGGACAAGCCGTAACTTCAGCCAAGTTGATGGTTCAATCCAAGGCTGCTCTCGATTTGGAAACACAAAACGAGAATGCATTGGAGAAGATTCATCAACTCGAGGATGCCGTTCGCTACTCCCGCAGGGAAGAAGAAGAATATATCGTCACTCAGAAGCCCAAGTTCACAACAAAACTTCATGGTCCAACTAACTTGGTTGAGCAACAGAGTGCTCACTACGAATGCCGAATCGAACCATACCCGGATCCGAACTTGAAGGTCGAATGGTTCCACAATGGACAACCATTGACAACAGGCCATCGCTTCAGAACAACTTATGACTTCGGTTTTGCTGCTCTGGATGTCCTCACCGTTTACGCCGAAGATTCTGGTGAATATACTTGCAGAGCAACCAACCACCTTGGATCGGAGACATCTTCCATCAGTCTGAACGTGACATCCAAATCTGGAATCGTTCGCGATACCCAGCACGAAGGTGCCTTGGAGAAGATCCAATACTTGGAGTGCGACGCACGTTATGGTCGCAAGTCCGACGAGGAACACTTTGTCGCGGAAAAGCCACAATTCGGACGTCCATTGAAGAACGCTAGTGTCTCCGAAGGGCTGCCAGTACATTTGGAAGCTACGCTTACGCCGGTCAACGACCCGACAATGAAGGTTGAATGGTACTGTAATGGTCGCCCGATTCAGCAGGGTCATCGCTTCAAGACTACGTACGACTTTGGTTTCGTCGCTCTCGATATTCTGTACGCACACGCTGAGGACACAGGTACTTACATGTGTAAGGCGAAGAATGCGGTTGGGGAGGCTGTCACGACCTGCGCTGTTAAAGTCACAGGTGAGATTTCTATCATACTCATGAAAAATCCTCAAAATAATTTTATCTTTTCAATGTTTTTAGCAAATGCTGGATTATATTTGGAGACTTTGGATGAACAGCGTCTGCAGAAGATTAAGGAACTGGAGAGCTACCAGAAACCAAAGACACCGGAAGTGGAACCTGCTAAGCAGAAACCTGTCTTCTTGACACCGTTGACCAACTTGGAGAATCTGAAGGAAGGCGATTACGCCCATCTGGAGTGCCGCGTTGAACCGATCAACGATCCGAACCTTAAGATTGAGTGGTTCATCAACGGCAAGGCCATCCGGGCAGGACATCGTTTCCGCACAACCCATGACTTCGGATATGTCGCGTTGGATATTTTGTATGTTTACGGAGAAGACAGCGGAACCTACATGTGCAAAGCTACCAATCTTGTTGGTGAAGCCGTCAGTACTTGCAACATTCGTGTGGTTAACAAACGTAGCATCATTTTCGACTCACAGCATCCGGACGGTTTGGAAAAGATTCAGAAGCTGGAAGCCCAAGCGCGTCCATCGCGTCTGGAACTCGAAGAACCCGATGTCACTGCTCCTCGTTTCGTTACCGAGCTCAGAGGAACAACAGAAATCAACGAAGGTCAAACGGCTCACTTTGAAGCTCAGGTAGAACCGATCCATGATCCAAACCTACGCATCGAGTTCTACCATAACGGAAAGCCACTGCAGTCCGCAGCGAGATTCCACATTACCTTCGATTTCGGATATGTTGCGCTTGACATTCAACACGTTGTTGCTGAAGACGCTGGAGAGTACTCTGTCAGAGCCATCAACGCCAAGGGACAATGCAAGTCGACAATCAACATGCGAGTCACTGCGAAGGGATCGATCATTTCAGATACGCAGCACCCAGAAGGCTTGGACAAGATTAAGCAACTTGAAGGAGCCGCTCCATTCAAGCGTCCCGAGATTCAGGATGCGGTCACTAAGCAGCGTCCAGTGTTCACGCAGCCTCTGCAAAACATTGACTTCATCGCTGAGGGACAAACCGCTCACTTCGAGTGCCGCCTGATTCCGGTTGGTGATCCAAATCTGAGAGTCGAATGGTTCAGAAACGAAAAACCGTTGGAAGATAGCTCTCGTATCGCCAAGCAGCATGACTTTGGATTCGTATCGATGGATCTTACTCACGTCCGCGAAGAAGATGAAGGCGTGTACATGTGTCGGGCCATCAATCCTCTTGGTGAAGCTGTTACAACCGCTTCGATGAGAATTCGTACGAAGGCTAGCATCCAGATGGACTCCCAGCACCCGGAAGGTATGAGGAAAATCATTCAACTGGAACAACCACACGCTCCACGTCCCGAGGAACAGGAAGCTGGATTCGAAAAACCAATCTTCACGCAGCTGTTGACTGGCCCATCCGAACTGTGGGAAGGTCAGCACGCTCATTTTGAGGCTCGTGTAGTTCCGGTTGGAGACGCTAGCATGAAGTACGAATGGTACGTAAATGGAGTTGAACTGAAGCTTGGATCACGATTCCGCACTACCAATGATTTCGGATTTGTCACCCTGGATATCAATTCCGTTGTTGCTGAAGATTCTGGTGTTTACATGTGCAAGGCTATCAATAAGGCTGGTGAAGCTGTATCGTCGACCACAATGAAGGTCAAGTCAAAATCATCGATCGCTGGAGAACCACTGTTGCCAGAGGCCTGGGAGAAGATTCAACTGAAGGAAGCCGCAATGAACCGTGTTCCGGATATGTTTGTGGACACAACTCCGCAACAGGCCCCAGTATTTACTACGCACTTGGAAAGCCACGACAAACTTCAAGAAGGTCAGCACGTCTACCTCGAAGCTCAAGTTGAGCCTCGTGCCGATCCCAACCTCAGAATTGAGTGGTTCAAGAACGGAATGGCTATTACTACCGGAGCACGAATCCGCAGCACCTTCGATTTTGGCCTGGTTACCCTGTCGATCAATGGACTGCGTGCTGATGATTCTGCCATTTACACTTGCAAAGCTACCAACCATCATGGCGAAGCTGTCTCGACTGCTACTCTGAAAATTGAAGGCAGTCATTGGTTGTTGGGAGACACAATGCACCCAGCTTCCGTTCAGAAAATTAGTGATCTGGAAGCTCCACGTGCTGCTTTGAAGGGAACACCTGAACCACAGTACGAGTCGCCGGTGTTCATTACTCATTTGAACAACGTTGAATGCAAGGAAGGCACAAATGTCCACTTCGAATGTAACGTAGAACCGTCCAAGGACCCAACCATGCAAATTGAATGGTTTGTTAATGGCAAACCACTGCCTACCGGTTCCCGTTTCAAGACCACATACGACTTTGGATTCGTTTCACTGGACATCAGCGGAGCATATGCAGAAGATTCTGGCATCTACACTTGTAAGGCAACCAATAGCAAGGGATCTGCATCTACATCTGGATCGTTGAGATGCACGAGCACTACCACCATGTATTTGGATACTCAACATCCAATGGGTAAAGCGGGACTGGAAGCAGTTCAAGATACGGAAGCAGCTCTGGCTAACCGCTATAAGCGTCAAGATTCAGGACCAGAAGGTGATTTCCCTGCACCCAAATGGACTGTTGAGCTACAATCCGAATTCCGCCTTAACGAAGCCGAATCACTGCACATGGAGGGACAAGTTGAACCAAAGAACGATCCAAACCTCAAGATCGAGTGGTACTTCAATGGAAAAATTCTCCAACATGGATCACGCTTCAAGATGACCAACGATTTCGGATTCGTTACGTTGGATTTGACCGATGTCTACGAACGTGATCAGGGCATCTACACATGCAAGGCATATAACTACTCTGGAGAGGCCTTCACCTCTTCAACCGTGTACTGTGTAACCAAGGAGAGCTTGATCGAACGTACCCAACATCCGAAGGGTACCGAAGGTTTGGAGAAGATTCAAGATCTGGAAGATTCGCTGCGCAGACAAGAAGCCGGACAAGCCGAAGCCGATGGAGGACATGCACCACGATTCACATCCGAGTTTGTTGCCGTCGTTAATGTTGAAGGAGAAATCGCACACTTCGATGCTACGCTGATCCCAACTGGTGACCAAAGTATGGTCATTGAATGGTTCTACAATGGTAAGACCTTGGAGGCTAGCCATCGTGTGCGAACTGTGTATGCCTTTGGAATGGTTGTGCTGGAAATTCTTGGAACTAAGATTGAAGATTCGGGAACTTACAGTTGCCGCGCCACCAACAAGTGGGGAACGGCTGAAATAAGCGTCGAACTTGAATGCGGTGACAAATCGGCTGGACAGAAACCGCGCTTCACCACGCAGATTCAGAACTTGGAAGGCCTCAAGGATGGCCAATCGGCACACTTCGAATGCACATTGGTTCCGGTTAACGATCCGGATCTGAAGGTCGAATGGTTCCACAATGGTAAACCATTGCGCCACTCCAACCGTATCAAGCCTGTCTCCGATTTCGGATACGTTCTGCTGGACATTGCCTACGTCCAGAGCCACGATTCTGGCGAATACATTTGCAAGGCTTCGAACAAATATGGCGAAGATACGACTCGTGCCACACTCAAGTGCTACGGAAAGGGGGGAGTCTACTTGGAATCGCTGCAACCCGATTCATTGGCTAGAATCCGTGAACTCGAAAGCCATGCGGGTATCAAACCAACTGCTGCCGGATCACCAGTCGGAGAAGCACCACGATTCGTTACCAAAATCTCCGACATCACCAAGCTGGTTGAAGGACAAAGTGCTCACTTTGAAGCTAGACTTACTCCAGTTACAGATCCAGATCTGGTGGTCGAATGGTACTGGAATGGACAGAAACTGCCCCATGGTCATCGTTATCGCACTTTCCACGATTTTGGCATTGTTATCTTGGATATTTTGTATTGCTACGAGGAGAACTCTGGAGAGTTTGAGTGCCGTGCAACGAATAAATATGGCTCGGACAGCACCAAGGCTACACTGAAGTGTGTCTCGAAGGCAAATCTGATTCTGGACTCACAGCTGCCACGTGGAATGGAAGGTGGATTGGAGAAGATTCAAACCCTGGAAGATTCGTTGGTTCGTACCCGCGATGAGCGTGAGCGTGTTGAAGGAGGACGAGCTCCCGTGTTCACTGTACCACTGTCGAACATCGATAGCTTACGCGAAGGTGAAAGCGCTCACTTTGAGGGCAAACTTACCCCAACTGATGATCCGAAACTTAAGGTTGAATGGTTCTGGAATGGTAAGCCGCTCAAGACTGGATCACGTTTCCGTACCTTCTGCGACTTCGGATTCGTCATTTTGGAAATTTCGCCCGTTTATCCAGAAGATTCTGGAGAATACTCGTGCCGTGCTTCCAATGAATATGGTGAGGCTGTCACTACATCTACGATGAAGGTCCAAGGCAAGCGTAGCATTATCCTGGAATCTCAATTGCCGAAGGGAATGGAAGGAACTATTGAACGTATTGCAGAGCTGGAAGGACTTGGAATTCCACATGGAGGCCTTTCTCCGGATGACGATTCTGGCAAGCCACCGGAGTTCATCACTACGCCATCGGATCAAACGCTAACAGAAAATTCATTGGCTCACTTCGAGTGTAGATTGACTCCAGTTAATGACCCGAGCATGCGTGTCGAATGGTACCACAATGGTAAGGCCTTGTGGGCTGGATCCCGTATCAAGACGATCAATGATTTTGGTTTCGTCATTCTGGAAATTGCTGGATGCTACCAACGCGATTCGGGATTGTACACCTGTAAGGCTACCAATAGTCACGGTGAAGCCACTGTGTCGTGCAAATTGACCGTACGGGGACGACAAGGTATCATCATGGAACCACAGCTGCCATCAAACTTCCGCACTGGAACGGAAAGCATTCAGAAACTGGAAGAGCAACTGCACAAACGCGAAGAAATGATGGCCGAAGAGGATGAGGCACGTCCACCCAAGTTCATTGTTGAGATCAAGGACAATACTGATGTGGCGGAAGGTGGACCTGTTCACTTCGATTGTCGCGTTGAACCCGTTGGAGATTCGTCGATGAGAATCGACTGGTTCCACAATGGAAGACCGTTCGCTACAGGGTCACGTGTGCATATGCTGAACGACTTCGGTTTCATTGCTCTTGATATGGATTATGCTTACGTGAGAGACTCTGGAGTATACGAGTGTCGCGCTACGAATAAATGGGGAACAGCATCAACTACTGCAAAGGTCACCGTGGTGTCGCGTGGTGGAATAATCCTGGATTCGCAGCTACCAGAGGGCATGACCGCTTCTAAACTGAAAGAACTGGAACGTGGAAAGGTTACTCTGGCTACTCAGGAAGAGCGGACTTTCGGACCACCGAAATTCGTATCGCAGATCCAGTCCACCACGATCGATGAAGGTGAAACGGTTCGCTTCGAATGCCGTGTTGAGCCTAAGGAAGATCCTAAACTGCGTGTGGAATGGTTCCGCAATGGAAAGCCACTGCCAAGTGGACATAGATACAGAACTATCTACGATATGGGTTTCGTCTCTTTGGATATCCTGTCGGTCTACATAGAGGATGCGGGAGATTATGTCTGTCGTGCATACAACGATCACGGTGAAGATGTTACCAAGGCCCATGTCAGTTGCAAGAAGCTTCCTTCTATCGTACTGCAGAACCAGATTCCGAAGGGTATGCAGAAGTCGGAAACATTGATGCAGATGGAAGCCACGATCAAGAAGTACACCGAAGAGATCTTCCTCACCGAAGATGATCTGTTCGATCCGGATAGGAAGCAGCCACCGCGCTTCGTGACACAAATCAAGGACCAAACAAGCTTAACGGAGATGCAGGCCACTAAGTTCGAATGTCAACTCGCCCCGGTCGGTGATCCGAACATGAAGGTGGAGTGGTTCTATAATGGCAAACCATTGCCGTACAGTAAGTTGTGACGGAGAAAATTGGGTAACAGAGTTTTGTTAACATTGTAAAATATTACAGAGAATCGCTTCACACCGATTTACGACTTTGGGTATGTTGCAATGAACTTCGGATGGATCTATCCCGAGGACAGTGGTGAGTATCTTTGCCGTGCCACGAATTTGTACGGAATGGATGAAACCAGGGCCATCATCAAGACGACTGGCAAACCAGGTATCATCTACGACTCCCAGTTGCCAAAGGGCATGAAGAGTATTCAGAAGATTCGCGAGATGGAGGCGTTGTGGAACCTAAAGTAAGTTGAAACGCGGTGTGGGATCTAGGTGAGCTATTCAACTCATTGTTATCCACAGTATTCCAGAAGTTATTGATGAATCCCAGAAACCGAAGAAGGAACCAGCTTTCGTGAGCCGTCCGGATTCTATTGAAGTCGAGGAAGGTGAATGGGCACGCTTCTGCTGCCGAGTGACCGGTCATCCGAAGCCGAGAGTGATGTGGCTCATCAATGGACACACTGTTGTCAATGTGAGCTCTTCGTAAATCTTAATAAAACGTGTACAAAATTAATTAACAAATGGGTTCTTCTAGGGTCAACGCTACAAACTCACGTACGACGGTATGTACCACTTCGACATCCCGAAGACTCGCCAGTACGATACAGGCAAAATTGAAGTCATCGCTCGCAGCTCCGTCGGCGAGGCTGTCGCAAGATGTGAACTGAAGATTACTCCACGTCATGACGATTACCGCGGAGTGTTGAAGAACTCCCCAAGACGTAAGTACCTCATGATACGAAAACACACTTACATCTAGGTTACCAGAAAACTTCTCTACTATCTCACTCACACTACCGCAATAAATAAAAGAACCAACGATATCAGACAATATCGCAAACATTAAAGCTTTACTTCCGGAGTTTTATCTCTAAGAAGAGTTTGATTTAATACACACTAACACGACACGCTTCACTTTTGGGAGAATACTAAACAAATTTTATCAATGGCACTGAACTATATTCACCCAGTAACAACAATCAAAATCATCCCGACTCGATTGGGAAATACACTATTGTAAAAATGAACATCCACATAAAAACACCAAATACCTTATCCCGAGATCCCTTGAAATATCCCAACCCTATCAACAAGCTGCTTTATATTCTCCGCTGCGAGTATCTGGGAGCTGCTTCAACTGTATTGAGGAAGACACCTAGGAAAGGCACCTTGCAAGGACTACAACATTGCACTGCAGACTAAGTATGGGCATATGGATTCTTGTCATAGCTGTATTCTAATGGCCGTGGTAACGAAGTTCCCGGGTCTGCTACGTACTCCTCTGCGTCATGTCTATTAGATATCGGTTGCTACCATTTCAATAGTTGTATAGAGCTTTCTGTAAATAATCATTCTTAACTCTATAGCGACTTTTTTATGTTTTTGGTTTAGCCATCCACGCATGGTGAGTATTCTGAATTGGATGGCGGAGCTTCACAAGCTATTTCTCTAAATAAATGTTGTTTGAGCTCATGATTGTAAATAATTTTTAAGCATTAATACCTTCGCAGCGCATGCGTTTTTTTCAGCGGGTTCGCCCAGGTATTCTCGGGTATTTAAACTCTCCGTTAGCTGCGTAACCAAATTTTACTCTAACGAATCTTGATTGTTCTATTGCTCTCTACAAATGGTCGGAGTTTGCTCCGCACTAACCTAGCCTAACATCAGGCCACAAAATGTTTACCACTTTACACTTTGTCTCCAGCCTGGTACGATTACGACCTGGTCTCCTACCAGAAGAATCGTCTCGATACCGACCTGGAAGTTACGCTGCAGGAGGAATCCAAAAAGAAGAAGAAGGGTCTCAAGGCTCAACATCTGAAGCCAAAGGAGAAAAAGGAGAGCGAGACCGAATGGCAGAAGACTGTCAAGAAGAAGAAGAATGAAGAATACTACAACAAATTGGCCCAGGTTGAAAACGAGCAACTGGTAAAGGAGCAACGTCTCCGTGAAGAGAAGCACCAGTTTGCTATTCCAGGAGATAAGGTGGTCGGTCAGTCACTCGCTAAGGGAATGGCATCTGCCTATGAGGAAACTCTGTGAGTTAACTGTCTTCATAGTTTTCACTTCTTGACTAAACCTTTCCCTTATTTACATTTTCAGAGATGAAACCATCGACACCTCCGAGACGACTACCGTTCCACGCAAGAAGCTTATCCCGGAACCACAAGAAACTTCCGTTCAGGGCAAGGAAGTGCACGTATCTCAGCAAAAGCAAACTCAGAAGGAAGTTTACGACGACAAAGAGATAATCCGCAAGATAACGGCCACGGAAACTACAGAGGTTGAACACAAGGGTACGACCCACGAGCGGATTGTAGAAGGCCCTGTTAAACCTGCAACTCCGCCAGTGTTCACCAAGAAGATTCAACCGTGCCGTGTATTTGAAAATGAACAAGCCCGCTTCGAGGTTGAGTTCGATGGAGATCCAATGCCGACTGTCAAGTGGTTCCGCGAAAACTTCCAAATCAACAACTCGTCAGACTTCCAAATCCATACCTTTGGCACGAAATCCGTATTGATTATTCGTCAGGTGTTCTTGGAAGATTCGGCAGTATTCGCCGTAATCGCAGAGAACCGAGGAGGTACCGCCAAGTGCAGCGCGAACTTAGTCGTTGAGCAGCGTCGACAGCAGGGCCGAGGAGGTGTAACTCCACCCAGCTTCGTCAACACCATTTCCGACACTAGCGTCACTGCCGGTCAACTTGCCCGCTTCGATGCCAAGATTTCCGGAACGAAACCACTTGACGTGTACTGGTTGAAGAACGGCCAGAAGATATCGCCGAACATCAAGTACAAGGTTCTGGAAGAGGACAACACCTACACGTTGCTGATCATCGAAGCGTACAGCGAAGACGCCGGAAAGTATGAATGCGTTGCCATCAACAGTGCCGGAGAGGCCCGCTGCGACGCAGCTTGCAATGTGGAAACCCCGCACACGCCAATCATCGAAAAGCCAGCCACGCCCGGAACCGAGCGTCCACCGAACCTAGTGGAACCGCTGAAGGACAAAACCGTCCCGGAGGGCCAATCGGTTGAGTTCCGCACGCGGGTCACCGGCAAGCCAAGTCCCACCGCCCAGTGGTACAAGGGCGACAAGCAGATCAAACCGTCCAAGTACTTCCAGATGACCAAGGACCGGGACTACTTCACGTTGATTATCACCGAGGCGTTCCCGGAGGACGAGGGCGAGTATCTGTGCATAGTGTCGAATGCGGGCGGCGAAGTGCATACGACGGCCAGCCTGAAGGTGGTAACACCGGGCATTCAGGACACGGTGCCGAAGCTGACCGCCATGAAGGACTGCCTGATCGAGGAGGGCGCCCCGGCGCAGTTCAAGACGCAGATCGTTGGCAAACCGACGACCAAGATGACGGTGCAGTGGTTGCGCGAGGGTCTGTTGATTCCCGATTCGCCCGATTTTCAGGTGAGTGAGAGATATCTTTCCTTGTTATATTAAGCATCTTTGAAACTATTGCATTCATAGAACATATCACAAACAAATTGTAGTAAAAAAAGTAATTATTAGTATCAGTGAAAAAAAGTATATTATTTTTCAAAATGTATCAATATCAAAATAACTAAAAAGTATATATGGCTAAAACAATCAGACTGTAAAAGATGCCCAGTGCCACTCCACCCTGCAGCCAATTTCGTTTAGTACAATTAGTACAGCTGGTTATACAGTAGCCAAAATTTCTCAGAGGAAATTCCGGAGAATTTCCCAGAAGAAATTCCAAATAATTTCCAAGAAGGGTTTTTGAAAAAGTTGGCAGAGAATATTTCGAAGAATTTCTCAGAGGGAATTCCGAATAATTTCACAGAGAAAATTCCGAAAAATGTCCCAGAAGAAGCTCCGAAGAAGTTTCCTGAGGAAATTTCGAAGAATTTCAGAAAAGGAATTTTCCAGAAGAGGAAATTCCGAAGAATTATCCAGCGCATACTCCGAAGAAATTCCCAGAAGTATATTCCGTAGAATTTTCTAGAGGGAATTCCGATGAATTTCCTAGAAAGAATTCCGATGAATTTTCCAGAGTAAATTATAAAACAAAAAACAAAACCAGAGAAAATTCCAAATAATTCCCCAGAGAAAATTCCGAAGAGTATCCCGAAGAGAATTCGCAGAGGACATTCCGAACAATTTTCCAGAATAATATTTTTAAAAAATCGCATGGGAAATTCTGAAAAAAAAAATCCTAGAGCGAATTCCGAAGAGTTTCCAGGAGTGAAACTCAGAGGGTATTCCGAAGAATTTTTCAAAGGGGATTACGAAGAATTTCTCAGAGAAGATTCCGAAAGCAGAGGAAATTTCCCCAAGTAAATTTCAAAGACTGTCCCAGAATAAATTTCGAATAATTTTCCAGAAGAAATTCCGAAGAATTTCCCAGATGGAATTTCGAAAAAAAATCCCAAAGGGAATTCCGACAAATTTCGCAAAGGGAATTCTGATAACTTTCCTTTAGAGGATCCCGAAGAATTTTCCTGGGCAAATTCCGAAAATTTTCCCAGAGGAAAGTCCAAAGAATTTCCTACAGAAAGATGCGAAGAATTTCTCAGAGGGAATTCCGAATAATTTCTCAGAGGCAATTCCAAACCATGTCCCAGAGGAAATTCCATAAAATTTTGTAAAAAAAATCCCAATTTCCCAGAAAAAATCCAAAGACTTTTCCAAAGGGAATTGCGAAGAATTTCTCAAAGGGAATACCGAAGAATTTCCCAGAGTGAATTCCGAAAAAAAAATCCCAGCGAAAATTTAGAAGAATTTTACAGAGGATATTCCGAAGAATTCCGAAACATTTCGCATATACCCTTCGATAAATTTCGTAGAGAGAATTCCGAAGAATTTTGTAGAGGGAGTTACGAAAAAAAATCCAAGAAGGACTTTCACAATAAAATCCTAGGGAAAATTCCAAAGAGTTTCCCAAAGGGAATTCCGCAGAATATCCCAGAGGGTATTCTACAGAAGACATTCCGAACAATTTTCTAGAGCAGCGGTTCTCAACCTGGGGTACATGTACCCCTGGGGGTACTTTTGCTAGTACAATTCCAATCAAACAATATAGATAATATTTCGATAGTCGTGTATTTTTCAATTTCAAAACTTTGTCTTGTACGTAATATGCATAGCGATCAGTAAATCAAAGCCAATTGAATCCTGACCTCCACAAGCAAAGGCAATGGTTACAAAAGATCGAACGAATGAACAATCTTCTTTGCAATCTACCTGATCGAAACAAAATGTTGAAGAATATGTTAAGAATATGTTTCTTAACTAAAATCTAGAATTCAATGGTTCGAAAGCCTTCGATTGAGAGGCATCCAGGTTTTTTTTTTTTCTTAAAGCTTGGTTGTTTCGTTGCAAGAGGATTAAAAGCATCTTTCTACGCTTCTCGGGAGCGTTCTTCCAAGCTGCTCGAAGCCCATTTTTTAGGAGGCCTCTTGAACGGTCTGGAGGACTTTTTACAAAAGGTCTGGAAGCCTCGTTTTAAGAGGCTCGGAGGACTCCTTTCAAGGCTCGGAAGGTTCCTTTCAAAAGGCTCGTGAGCCTACTTTTAAGATTATCCTTTCAAGAACCTCGGAAGCCTCCTTTCAAAAAGCCCGGAAGCCTCCTTCAAGAGGCCCGGATGCCTCCTTTCAAGAGGCCCGGAAGCCTCCTTTCAAAAGGCCCGGATGCCTCCTTTCAAGAGGCCCGGATGCCTCCTTTCAAGAGGCCCGGATGCCTCCTTTCAAGAGGCCCGGAAGCCTCCTTTCGAGAGACCCAAAAGCCTCATTTCAAGAGGCCCAGACGCCTCCCTAGTAGCACACATGTTCCATAGAGGTTACTATAACTCACATGTTACCAAATTTAGTTGCGATCAGCAACCATTTTTATCAGACTTGCGCTGCTCGGGCCCCCTTTCAAGAGGCCCGGAAGACTTGTTTTAAGGGGCCCGGACGCCTCCTATCAAGAGGCTTGGAAGCCTACTATCAAGAGGCTTGAATGTCTTCTTTTAATAGACTTGGAAGCCACCTTTCAAGAGGTTTGAAAGCCTTCTTTCAAGATGCTCGTAAGCCTTCTTCAAGTGCCACGGAAGCCTCCTTTCAAGAAGATCGGAAGTCTTTTTTCAAGAGGACCGGAAGCCTTTTTTAAGAGGCCCGGAAGCCTCGTTTTAAGTGACCTGGACGCAGTGACGGGAAATGTCATTTCGATGTCATGGGACTAATTTGCTAATATCTTTTTTCACACATTATTTACAATTATGTTTTTTATATAAACATGTAGCCCTCAAAGGACCCTATAACTTTTTCTATTAGGTCATTTCTCTGAATCAGATATTGGCGGCGTGAGAGCCGAATTAGTGTCAAATGACATTAATGTCATGACATTCCGTGACATTTTTTAAATTTTGCTCTCATGGCTTAGACTTTGTATTTAGAACAATGATCTGTTCGACAAAGTTCTAGGATCTTTTAAGCATTAAATGTTAATCTAAAAATCCGAATTGATAATAACTTCTGAAAAAAGTTATTAGCAAATTAGTAATTACAATCCCACGACATTTTTTTGACATTTCCCGTCACTGCCTGGACGCCTTCTTTCAAGAGGCTTGGGAGCCTTCTTTTAAGAGGTCGAAAGCCTACTTGCAAAAAGCTTAAGAGGATCGGAATGTTCCTTTTAAGAGGCTCGGAAACCTTCTATCGAGGGACTCGGATGTCTCCTTTCAATTAGCTTAAAAGCCTAGTTTCAAGAGGCTCGGAAGCCTCCTTTCAAAAGTCTCTGATGCCTTCTATCAAGAGGATCGGATGCGTATTTCAAGAGGCTCGGAAAGCACCTTTGTAGAAGCTCGGAAGCCTCTTGCAAAGGCTCGGAAGCCTTCTTCCAAAAGCAAAAAATAGGGTGGACCTCAATTAATGCAAAAGTTCGAAGGGGTACCTCTTATGAAAAAGGTTGAGAACCGCTGTTCTAGAGGACTTTCGAAAAAAATGAATGAAGAAATTCAATGAAAATTTCACAAAATTACCCCAAGGAAATAACAAAGAATTTCCCAAAGGAAATTTCAAAGAATTTTCAGAAGAAATTCCGAAGAATATCCCAGATGGAATAACGAAAAAAAAATCCCAGAGGGAATTTCAAAGTATTTTCCAGAGGGAGTGCCAACGAATTTCCCAGAAAGAATTCCGAAGAGAGAAAAGAGAGAGAGAAAGAGAAAATTCCTTACAATTCCCCAGAGCAAATACTAAAGAATTATCTAAGGGAAATGACGAAGAATTCTCTAGAGAGTTTGTCAGATAAGTGATGAACTTTGTACTACACTTAAAAATCACTTTAATAAAGAATTTAAAAAAAAAGTGTGTCAGATAAAACGACGGAGAATTTTCAAATAAAATTCTAATGAAAATTCTGAAAAAAAAACAGGAAAATTACAAATAATTTCCCAGAGAAAATTTCGAAAACTTATACAGAAGATATTACGAATAAGTAAAGAAAAAAGTAAATTCTAAAAAATTTCACCGAAAAATTTACAAAGAACATTCCAGAGGAAATTCCGACGAATTTTCATAAATAAAATGCGTAGATTTTCGCTGTGGAAAATATAAAAAAAAAAAACTCCAATAGCGATTCCGAAAAACATTTCTTGGAAATTCTTAAGAATTTTTCATTTCAAATTCCGCAGAATCTTCACTGAAAGAACTCCGCAGAGTAAATTCCAAAGAGTTTCCCATAGGAAATTCCGAAAAATTTCCCAGAGGAAACTCCGAAGAATTTATCAAAGAAAATTCAAAACAAAATCTCAGAGGAAACTGGGAACATTCTCCAAAGTTAGAAAGTGAGTAAAGTAAAGTAATGGACCCCTTGATTTTGTCTAAATTGGCTGCTGAATGATATAACCTTTGGATGAATTTGCATTTATTTTTTGCCAAAATTTGAAAAGTAATGGACCCCTTAAAAGTAATGGACCCCTTAATTTTGTCTAAATTGGCTGCTGAATGATATAACCTTTGGATGAATTTGCATTTATTTTTTGCCAAAATTTGAAAAATAAAATAAACATTAATTTTTGAACTCACAGTAAGCTGCCAAAAAAGCACTTATAACAAGTGTAATAACAAAAATATTAAGCTCGTACCTATGGTTATGTGATATGTAATCTTATTTATTGATCCATAGTTTTTGTTTCGAATTTTTTTTTTATTTGTTGAAAATCCAGATAATTCCACTAGCGGTGATAATGCGTTTCTCGAAACACTCGAAGCACATCGCCTCAGCGTAAGAGATTCCAACTGTAATTGCCTACCTTTACCTTTTCAGGGCGGATGGGTCATATTTGCCCTGCTCGTTGGGCGTCCGTCCTGAAAGGGTGAAGGCGTTTACTGACGCTTGCGTTATAGATAAATAATTGGTCAAAGTTACCCCAAATTGGAAAAAAAAACTCGACATCAAATAATGTTTAAACAAGTTATCAAATAATCAAGAACAACAGCCCTTAACGTCTGACATGTGGCAGTACTCGTTTTGAAAATATGAAAAAAGCCATTATTTAACTTATGGGGGAAACATTTAGAAAACAATAAAAAAAATTATCAATGTTCCCCCGGATTACGGTAGGTATTTATATTTACGAATTGGTTAATATAACTAAATTCCTATTTCCCAGCTTATAACAATTGAATGGATCTGCTGTCCTCATTACACGCACGGGGGCCATTACTAGGTACTAATTCCCTAATTCCGAAAACGTTCTCAGAGCAAAATGCAAATTATTTCTCAAAAAAAGTTCCGAAGATTTTTTCAGAAGGCCTTACTAAAAATTTCCCTTCAGGAATACGAAAAATGTATCCGGAAAAAATCAGAAGAATTCCAAGAAGAAATTCTGAAAAAAAATTAATTCCGAAAAGTTTCCCAGAGAGAATTTCCTCATTTGAAAGATTTCCCCATGGAAATTCTGCGAATTTAGCTGAGGAATTTCCGACTTATTTTCGTGAGAAAATGCTAATAGATTTCACTGAGGAAATTCCGAAGGATTTCATTGAGGAAATTCCGGGAAATTATACTCATCTTATGACAAGTGAAAACATTCAGCTAAAAAGCTCTAAATAATTTTCTAATCCAAAGTGGAAACACCGAAACTTTTCTCTGAGGAATTTCCCTGTGGCATTTCGAAGAACTTCACTGAAGAAATTCCAAAGAATTTCCCTGAGGAAATAACAAAGCATTTCTTTGTGGAAATTTCAAAAAAAAAATCCGGTGGAAATTCCACAGTTTTCACCGTAGAAATCCCAAATAATTTTCTAGTGGGAATTCTAGAACATTCACCTGTACAAATTACGAAGAATTTCCCTGAGGAAATTTTAACAAACTTTCCTGTGGGGATTGCAAAAAAAATCCCGTGATAGTTCCGAAGAATTTCCGACAAAAAATTAGTACAGTATCCCTAGAATCTGTTTCTGAAGTGACTTAAGTCTTCCTATTTTATGTTTGAATTATTCATTGGCTTTTATCGGTGAGTACACACGCACTAACCTCAAAGTAGAAGGGAGCAATCGAAAGCAATGAAGAATAGAACTGAAAGATATCGCAAGCGAGCGACAAGTATGAAATTAAAGTAAGTATAAAAGGTGAAAGTGTGCAGAGGGCCATCAGAGAACAATATTGATTGAAATCGCTGTTATTTTGCCTAACTTCCACCCATGAACGGCTTGGCTGATAGCGTGGAAACTATCGAAACGACGTTACTTATAAGATTTTTACACATACCACCCCGCACGCTCCTACTTCGCCCAAGCGATCGAGATCGAACCGCAGTTTTTTATATAAACTTTTATATAAATCTAAATATATTAAGGTTGGTCAAAAAACACTTTAAAAAAAAAACTGATGAGCCGCCCTCTTATTCGGTTCTATTTGATGCCCTGATGCTCTTGACACAATTTCAGCCAAATCGTTCTATTCGTGGTTTTCAGCATTACATTCTGTATTAAATTCTTCAAAATCTGAATAAGTATCATCGTTCATTGTAAATTATGCCTTCCAACTGCAAATCACTGTTTTTTATGTTTCTGCATACATTTTTCATATAAAACCAACGAGTTTAGCACCGCCAAAACGTTGACCTATTTGGCTAAAATTTTGTCCAGAGCATCAGGGCATCAAACAGAACCAAATTAAAGGGTGGCCCATCAAAAAATTTCTATACTAATTTGAGCTACCCTAGCTGGCTTAGAACTAGATAAAACAATAAACGATTCACAAACAAGATTAATTTAGTAAAACTGGCTCATGATATCAATGGGTCATTTTATAAATCAAATACGAACTGTACATCAATATGAACATGTTAGGCCTTCTCTATGTATTTCTTTAAAAAAGACATGGAAAAAACGTTTATTTTTACTCTTTTTGAGTTAATGCCAACTACTACCTACATCGAACTTTTTTTCGCTCCTTCTATCAAGTTCCATTTTACTCTTATGAATCTTTTTCTTCATAATACACGAAATTTATCTTAAAAATAACAAGGACAACCAATGCTAATTGCCCTTAGATTTAAATAACTTTCTAAAAACATTTACCGAAAGACTGTTCGACCAGTAGCCCTCAACAGAGTTACAAATCATAATATGGACTTTATTGATATAAGACATAAAAGAACAAGCAAAAATTTGCATCGACATAGCTTTTAAATAGCAAGATATGCTATGGAGAAAAACAATCTAATAGCTCGAGATATTAATCACTTCATACAAAAAGCATAACTTGATATCCATATAATACTTCCATGCAGAATTATAATTTTTTTTGTTCAACCTTTTATCTCTAATATCAATTATGCCCATATCTAATTTTTCTATCAAATCACAAAAAAAAAAGATTTTATTGAGTTATTTTCGTTTGCTCGGGTAGCCTCCATCGTCATGTCAATCCCATAAAATACTGACAATGAATCATCTATATCTATCCCACACTCCATCATTGGATTCGCTTTCATCTTCTCCTGTCACAATAGTTTAAATTCACCGTGAGAAAGTGCAAACATGCCACCAGCGATGCACATTCGAGATGCGCAAATTCACTCGGCACCACATGCTATTTTCTGTTCAGATTTCGGGTATGTTAATTGGAAGAACCTGAAATAATATCCACCTTTATGGCGAATGCTTCTGATCGTCATCGTCGTCCATTTGGGGCGAGTGGGCGTTCATTGCCACCACGTGCATCGCACAAACCGAACCAAAATAGACCAAGTTTGAACGTTTTCGACTTTGTAGGTGATTTATAATTTATCTCACCTGTAACAACTGAAATGAGAAAATTAGACGATATTTTATACGTTCGTAAGTGAGACAAGTCCATTGCTTTGAAGGGCACCTCAAGCTGTTGACGCTTGTCTAGCATCCTATTTACCTGTCAAGAAGGTATCAGGTCCAAAGTAAAAACGTATTTACTCAGGTCGTTAAAGAAAATGTCACTAAATTTCATGGACATCGTGTTCGTGTCTAGTTTAGCTAGTGTTACACGGAATTTTGGCAAACGAACGAGATTTGTTTATTTATTCCATGACAACTGAAGCAAAACTGATTCGAAATGAAGGGAAGAATGTGAAGAGCGATGCTACTTGGTTGTTCATCGACCGTGCGAGCTTGTTGAATAACTACTTATTGGACTACTCGAAATGGATGGACTCCAATAAGTTATATGTATTTTTAAATATATCTAGATGGTGCATGATTTGTTCTTCACTAGCAATTAATCCAAAAATTAATTGTATAAATGCATGCCAACTTGGGTGATGATTGATGATTATTCGTTAAGGACACTTCTTCATTGGCATTACATCGCTTAGTGAGACATTGCCACTTCGGAGTTTAGTGTTCATTAAGCACTTCCACAGTTATTAACTGCGAGGTTTCTAAGCCATGTTACCATTTCTGCATTCGTATACCATGAGGCTAACACGATGATACTTTTAAG
>NW_026942968.1:0-35332 GCF_024139115.2 Armigeres subalbatus | reverse complement strand
ACTTCGTCGGCAGGAGGAAACAGTTGAATGACGATTCAACACACGCCGACTGGAAGATGCCGCCACGGTGAAACTGTCCTTAGTTGAAGCGAACTGGAGCATTTGGTGCCGCAGATATTCCGGAAGGTGGCAGCGTGGAAAGAATTAATGGACCGCCATATCAATAATGTCTTCTATCGCCACCAGGAGAATAATCTGGGCGAACGGCGCATCCAGAGAAAACAATGGATCAGGAGGATCGAAGAGAAGCCAAAGCCGCGATAGAACGATCAAAACCAGAGGAGCCAAAGTTCCTATCTGTCAACGATACTCGGCTCGAAGTAAAACGCTCTTGCGTCGATGGATAAGCGAGCGTGGGCGGCTTCTCTGGCCAATATTTGAAGGAGAGAGAGCCGCTATAACCGGGGACATTCGCCTCCTCTACGATATCTCACGACGCCAAGCGGGACGGAACAGGAATGCAATGATGATTGTGAAAGGCCCAGCCGATCAGTTATTGATCGACCTAACTGACCAGCTGAAATGCTGGTTCGGGCACTTCGAACAACTTTTTCAAGCGCTAGCCAGGCCATCACCACCTCGGCATGATCTGCTCAGGATCCGACGTATAACACTCGTCATCATCGAAGCTCCACCACTGCTAGAGATTCCAACCAGCCATCCAAAGCATGAAATCGAATAAAGCCTCAGGGGTCGATCGCAGGTCACGCAGCGCCGGAGATGCTGCTCAAAGCTGACCCCATGACATCTGCTCAACTACTGCATCGGTTTATTTCGTAACATTCGGGACACCGCACCCTACCCGGTCGACTGGATGCAAGGTATCTTAGTGAAGGTGCCCAAAAGGGTGACCTGACTGTATGCGATAACAGGCGAGGCATTATGATGCTGTGTACCGTTCTCAAAGTTCTGTGCAAAATTATCCCAGCTTGGATTCAGGAGAAGATCCATGCGACTATCCGGCGGCAGTAGGCCGGATTCCTCAAAGGAAGATCCTGTGTGGACCATATTGTCACGCTACGCATCATTCTGGAGCAGGACAACCGAATTTCAAGAGTCCCTTTGCATTTCTGGTATTCATTGACTACGAAAACGCTTTCGACCGTCTCAATCACGAGAAAATGTAGGGCGCCCTGAGACGCAAGAGGGTTCCTGAGAAACTGTCATTCCTCACTGAAGCACAGTACCAGGCCTTTTCGTGTAGAGTGCTGCCGCCAATGGAGTCCTCATCCGACCATATCTGGGTCGTAGCTGGCGTGAGGCAAGGTCATTCTATCACCGTTACTGTTCCTCATCGTAATCGACGAATTCTGGTAGATGCGATTTTGACCGTGAACCAAACCGCGGGCTGGTATGGAAGCCTATAACCATGGAGCACCTAAACGCGACTTTGAATTGGTTGATGATATTGCACTCCCCGCACATGGGTCGGCGCTCGGCTATGCAGAGTAAGCTCAACGACCTTGCCGAGCGCTCCTCTTCGTTGGATGTAAACACGGTGACTCCTTCCAGTTTCACAGTAGCGGGGCAACCAGTGGAGTAGTCGTTGAAAGCTTCCTAATATCTTGGTAGCTAACTGGCGTCAGACGGCGGTACCAAGATCGACATAGGCGCACGGGTCAAGAAAGCAAGGGCTGCCTTTAGAGTTTGTAAGAAATATCTGGAAAACAGGCAGATAAGTGAACGCACCAAAATACGAATTTTCAACTCTAACGTGAAATCTGTGCTGGTTATACGCTAAAGGCGAAACGTGGTGTGTATCACTGGAGAACACGCAACGGCTGCAGATGTTCAATAACAGATGCCTGCGTTATATAATTCGGGCCCGGTGGCCTCATTAACTGGATCTCAAACAACGAGCTCCATCAAACAAGGTTACCAGAGGCCGATAGTGCGAGAAATTCGAGATCGGGATCGGCGTAGCTGGGTCGCCCACCTCCTCACATAGGGGCGGAAACGAAATCTGTAAACATACATTAGACTGGAACCCAGCGGGACATCGCAGCATACAGGCAGACCCAGAGGCTCTTGCAGCGGCGAAAAGTCAATAAAGGAATAAAAGAAGTCGACCGAAGAGCAATCTGACAACAGGTTGTAAAGCGATAGCCGGGCAACGCTCAGGATGAAAAGATCTTTCAAGTCGGCCCTTTTACTCACCATGGAGGTGTACAGGATCCATAAGTAAGCTTATTACGTTTACTTCAGATCTGTACAAATAATGAAGGACTAATCGATAAAATGATTGTATTGTTTTTGATTTTCGAATTAGAAGTAACACTATTGAAGAAGAATCAGCTTATTTACAATAGTTTGATGCGCTTTCATGAAATAAAAATCCGTGATAATTTGGCAGAATTCCTGTTTTCTATGAAAGCGGGAGAGAATAAAGTGTAAATATCGCGTGACCTCTCTCAATGAAAATGAAAATCTCTGTACTGCTCAAAAGAACTAAATGCTCACTGAAAAGTATTGGCAGTGTCTTTGAAAACACATCTTATCCTTTCCCCGACGACTGTAAGGGCCTGGACGGCACCCTAATTGACCCTGTCAAATTTGAGCTTTCGGGACATTACTATTGACGATGGTACGCTTATTCCATGTCCCAACCGTTGGTTCCATGTGTAATTCTTCTAGTTTTGGCAATCACGGAGTAGCCAATATGTAAGGTTCGGTAAGTTCATGCTCATGCTCTTTGAAACTACATCTCCCTACACCTACATCGATCCGAGATTTTTCACTTAGTTAACAGTGATCCGCGAGCCATAGTTTGAGAAACGCTGTATGTAAAAAAATCACTATACTGATATGACAACGATAGATACCATAACGGTGCTTTCAAATATACGAAGAGTTTAAAAGTTGTTTTACTGAAATTTATTTTGAATCTTCGGTAGGGTAGCTCGCTGTTGATCACGGAAACCAACCTTCTGTTTAGTCAAAGCAGACCTCATGCTAGAAAAGAACTACTCATAATTAAGTCAAATCGATTTGGTTGTCAAACTGAAGCCAAAATTTTCTATTGTGCCGGTTTCAAACACCGAAGACTGTGGTTATGTTCGTTTCTCGATCTAATATTGAGGAGTATTGTTATTATTTTGGGAAAAAATAAATAAACTTTGTTTGAGTTTTTATTCCTTTGTATCAAATATTCTTCACATTATATTTCGAGCGCAATATAAAGATAAATAAAAGAAGTCGACCGAAATCTAACCTGGTAACATGTTAAAGCGATAATGGGCAACGCTCAGGATGCAGATCTTTCAAGTCGGTCTCTTTGTACCACCGGAGGTGTACAGGATCCATAAGGTAAGTAAAATATTTCGAGTGGAAAATTAGTAGGTTTGCAAATCAAAAGCACTCGTTGCCAGCCCCCACGAGATTCAGCAGCTGATTGGAGCAGCAGTCGTATGTAAACAATCGCAAAGTCATGTAGAGTCTAGCGTATTTGTGTGCCCTCATGCAGCGTGGAAAAGAAATTGAAGAGCGTGAAACGCTTGAGCAGCCAAGTAACTGCAAAACAATTTTGTTCATGTGAGTGATTCTAAAATATCCTTCTGCTCGCTTGAGCGCAGAAAAGTGGCTTTGTCCGCAGCACCCAGTGCTTAAGTATCATGAAATCATCATTTTATTGAAGTAGTATCTTTTACTCAAATTCTAAGTCCCATTTTAATGAAAATGAGTCGGATTCGTCCAATTTTGGGTAGTTCATTTTTAGAGTGTACATATTTTTCTGTATAAATTGAATCCCTCCAGCCATATAGAGATCATATGAACCTAGATGCTCTTGGAAGTGCCACTATCAGCTGCTTCGGGTCAGTTTGCCGTTTTGTAACTTCGCAATGTTTAACCACGGCGTTCGACTTTGACACGTGTTGTATACCTACTGTTGAGAGCATTAGGTGCAAGCATATTGCAACGAGGTAATGATCAGATTCCATATTCCCATTAGGAAGGAAGTTTGGTTTTCCGTTTTTTGGTTAAGAGGTTTATAGGCGGCCACCGCATATCAAGACTGGGATAGTGCGTTATGAGCGGGACACGGTTGCTTTGATGGGACTTACTTGCTGGGAAACTTGCAGCTGATAATAGAAGCCCAAGGACAGCCTAATATTAAACCTCAATTCCCCATACCACATAATTTACATTGAATAAAAGAAAGCTTAGATGGTGAAACTAGCAGATAATTTATTGTGATACAGTATGCTTTTTTTATAAATTGATGTTTACATTTAACTGTTAAAATAAAGATGTTATGAATTACTGAAGAAAATGAGACTCTATTCCTATCATGTACTTCGTCTTCCACGTATTGATGATTAGTCCTCTCCGCTTTGCTTCCCTTTCCAGTCTGATGTACAGTGTTGTAAAATGTCATTTGCAAATGCTTGTATAATTTTTTCCAAACTTTTTCAGTAGCGAAGGTCAACCATCACATGACGAACTTGTTAGCGCTTAAATGTGGCTACAACTTGAGCCCAACAAGACATTGTTGTAAATATGTAATCAAGTGGGAGGTAAAATGTCATTCAAATGACATTATGTCAAAGTCGACACGTGAGACATTTTGAAGAGATTTCACTCTCTAGCCTCAGATGTTATATTTAGAACAACAAAAATTCTTTGACAAAAATATAGTTAATTACTCAAGCGTTATGCGTACACATTTAATTTTTTTACTGGGATCTCACAGCGAAATGGTCAACTTTTACCGAGAGATTCGCACAGCCGTGCCCCAGCAAATACGGCAGCTAAGCTGAGATTTCTGTCAAATTAGCTGAAAATCAGTAACACTTGCTGAAAATCAGCTAACAAAAACATCATTTTGCCTGAATATCAGTTTTTATCTTTTGCTGGCACACGGCTGTGCGAATTTTTGCCGAGCTGGTGAAATAAAAACCAAGTGTGTTCATCTAAAATTTTGAAGCAAATTGGGCTTCTGAAGTAGTGCTTATGGAACAAAATTAGTCAAATGAATATGCAGATGACATTTGCCAAGCTTCCTGGATGTAAGGGTCCTCCATCTTCCTCAAAGTTACGGACTATAATATGTATATCGCTCAAGCGAAAGTCCAGCTGCTGCAGTTCAACCCTTGGTTAGTGCTAAGGTCCAAGTGGTTTAAATTTCGAATTGCAATGAAATTCTAATTTCAATAGTTGAACAAATATATGTACAAGGTAATGCGCCGGATGCGTGAACCCGAACGCAATTTCATTTGATGAGTTCAATGGGTCGGCCAAAGCTTCCAAATCCACAAAAACCCAAAAGCCATTAACCGAAAGGTAGATCAATGATGAAGATTTTGTCTGGCAGGCTGATGACCCGTAGCGGCGGCCGAGCACTTCAGTTCACAAGAAGCGGGTACTCGAAAAACAAATCAACAAATTGTCCCAAGCCTCTGAAAAATGCTTCCTTGTTGCGCTTCTAATCGCTTCCTACGGGTAGGTTTACTGCACACGCTGCACTGGAGTAGATAGTTGCCAACCAAACAGCCGACCGCCGACCGACCGACCGAGGATCATCCATTTCTTATCGTCCCGGTGCTGGGTAACGATACCTCAAATCAGGTAATTGCCTTGAATAGTTTCATTAACATGTTCCTGGGTGCACCTTTTCTGGCTGACGACGGCGACGCACGGATCTCCTGAAAGCGATCATGCAACGCCAAAATGGACGAAAACCATTAAGCACTAAGGACAGACGAATTATGCTAATTATCGAACCGCACCTCAACACCCCACAGCAAGCGAGAAAGTGGGTGATAGGGAGTGGCAAAAGGATAATGACATGCAGACCACCACCTTTTGTCTCGGCGTAGGGTACTGAAGGAAGAGAACAAATCCAAACCCATGCCAGCCCACTGCCAATGTCTGATCTTTTTATGCGCATTAATAGTACTGCTGCGGATTGGGGATATAAACAAGGCTTTGTTTGCTTTGGTGATCATCTTTAAGTTGCCCATCCTTAGTCGGGACTTTGATCCGGATTTTGTCTAGAGGTTTATGTTTGAACATCTTGTGGTTTAATGTGCGGATGACGTCATACATACAATTTATTACATACTTTTTTTTAAATACATTTCAGCTTCGCAACGTCGCACGGAATGTTCTTCTTTTCTTCATATTACATTACATCCCCACACTGGGACAGAGCCACCTCGCAGCTTAGTGTTCATTAAGCACTTCCACAAGTTATTAACTGCGAGGTTTCTAAGCCAAGCTACCATTTTGCACTCGTATATCATGAGGCTAGCATGATGATACTTTTATGCCTAGGGTTTGAGACAATTTCTTCAATCCGAAAATTGCCTAGACCGGCACTGGGAATGGAACCCAGCCACCCTCAGCATGGTCTTGCTTTGTAGCCAAAAGTGTCTTACTGGCCCCCTATGCTTACACGGAATGTGAGCCTCCTAAATAAACAAACCATTAAAAACATCTTGTTTATAAGACCACTTCTCTTAATTCTTATAGATTCCTTTTATATCAAATACACGTGAAGTTGTTTAATGTACAATGGTACCGCCATGCTCAATTAGGCTTTTTATAGAAGTCAGAGTTTTTTCAATCACCAGTCAGGAAAAATCAAGCAAACACCAAATAACTCGCAAAGATGGCCTGCTTTCAGTTTTACTTGCTAGTAGAAAAAAAGTAGAACTGCAGAACAAAATTATGGGGAATTAACACCGCAAGGTACTTACACTGAACTGTTTGGAAAATGTTTTAATACGTATTGTAAATTCAAAAGACTTCATTATCAGCGTATTTTCGTAGGTGATTGAAAAACTCTAATCAAGATCCATAAAAAAACAAATGCGAAACCAGAAAATTTTTTCTTCTTTGGGGTATTTGGTACATCATTTTTTTTAACTTGTTGGACTATCAATTATTTAAGATTTGTGGACTTGAAAAGACAAATGTAAAAGCTGAAGAGGCTATTAAGGTCAAGCATCTTCAATGCATTCTGCAAATTAAATCTTTTACATAATGTGCATATGCACATCGAGTTTTCAAATAACAAGCAGCTTGTCATGTCAAGTCAATAACACCCGGAAGATAAGCAATTGATTGAACTAATACGTATTGTACACCCATAAACGTGTAGTATCATGATCTAAATATCCATGATAGTGTTTTCTTATTGGTCATGTTTTAATCGAATAGGCTCACAATTTTTGGCAATTCCTCAAATTAGTTATTAGTTTTCCTATTTTTGATTGTGTGACTTCAATTTACCACCAAAATTGGTACAAAAATGGAAATGTGTAAATCGTGTAAACAGAAAATTCTGTGTGTCAGGAAATTACGCTACACCGCGTGACTATAATTAGTTGTACTAATGCAAATATACACAAACGAGTTTCTTTAGATAACAAAATACAAATTACTGTTATTACAACTTTAACGTTTCGCGGATTTTCCGCTAACTCAGTTCTTTCTGATATCAGTACACCAGAAGCAAGCAACATTAAAGCACCTCGAAACAATAATCCACAATCGAAAATTGTAATTTCGACGCGTATACCTTTTTGCTGGAAAGCATGCGAGAGTGGCAAACCAACCAGACTACAGGTCAAAACTAGTGATTAAAGCGCACAAATAAACCACAGCATTAAGAGTAGCTGTGAGAGCTGGCACCAAGTTGGTCGAAATCAGCAATCACTCACCCGGAAGCAGTTGTCTTATTACGAGGAAAAAAAAAAGCTAGTAATGAAGTGGTTTTAAATGGAGAAGAAATGCCTTAAGTACATCAAATTGGGTATATCCGGTTAACTGTGTAAGTGTTACCTGGTGAAGCGATTTCAGCGACAAACATCTTCTTCAGTCTTCATCTAAGAATTAGCAACAGCCAACTGCTAGTGTTATAATTTTCCAATCGATCATCGCGCTTGAGTGGTTTAATTTCTGTTTTGGTTTTGTTGGATGAACGTTTTTGTTTTCGAAGTGAGGTATTTTGAAAACTTTTGGCAATAAACCGGCTCTGATTTTGTTTTTTCAGGATTGATTTTAGAAGAAATTTAAATTCAATCCATACGAATAAAAGTTTTGACTTCGGTTAAACTAATGCGAAGTTCAAAATTGTTGGATGTCCATTTTGAACTCTTACTTTCTCGTTCAGCCGTTACAGGTTGAATAAATAAATTTTATATGAACAATACAATAACAATTCAAAAGTCTAATCCACCCTTCATCAAATATCCATTTTCACTATCGTGAGTAAAATCGATCAGCTCATGCGGGAAATCCTGATCGGTTCGATATTGTGCATTTCTAGTCAGGCTAGACAGCATGGAAGCATACAGATCAAGCAGTGCGATCAATACTTATGCGGCAATTCCATCAGCACTTTGCGAACAGCATCGCATCGTTCAATGGGTATTGATTGTAACGATCATTAATAGGAAAACTGTAACCATTTAGAAAACCAACCAAAACCTTAGCTTAAAGTGTTCCGCCTTTGACAATAGTTGTTAAGGAAACATCTTCGTTGAGCAGGAAAGAGTTCAGCAAAAATCGCACAGCCAGGGGCACGTGTATCAACTTGACTATTGTTTTCGATGCTGGTACATGCTGGAAGAGACAGATAGATGACTATGCAGTACGTCGAACTTCTCCGTGAATTTAATTCAGTAGCACAAACTGTTTCAAACAGGTGCTTCTGAGGACTACTTCCTGTTGAACCCATAAACGGTCGCTGAAATTTGGGAGCGTGAACTCGGCGCACGCAGCACCACTTAAACAACTCCGATGCAAGTTAGTGAAATACATTCTAATTCTAAAACAAATGAGTACAATAACCCAACGAGGTGTTCATAATTACTCTAATTGTTTAAAACAGAAAATGGCAAATTACCTAACAGAACCTAAGTGTTAAAATGATACACACATTTTTAATGCGAAAATTTAAAGAATAAAATGAATGGATTAGTTTAATGACATCATTATTCACGACTTGATGTTTGTCTTAAGTCTCACAATAATCGATCGGCCCACCAATATACAGGCATTTATCCAATCGTTCATAGCTCTATACTCTGGGTCCAAACGACAGAGAAGTGGTTTGTGCATCTCGCAAATTATCTTGATCTTACAAAATCAGATAGAAATGGTACTTGATTGACTGCAAATGATTTAATACTCACTAGAATCAGGTCCGTTGTTCTGTTTTAATGAATCCATACAAAAAAGAAAGTTTGGAGAAAAGTGATGATTTTTGATAGTAAGGCTACTTGATAGAAATGTTTAAGAAAATTCATATGTTTCTTCCCTCCTCGGTTTTTTGGTGGTTCCCATTAAAATTATGTCCATCAGTTCTTCGAAAAATCAAGTGGGAGGAGGAAATTAAACATAATAATAAAATGCGTTAAAATAAACTCATTGAATTCAGAAGGTAAGAATGCTGTAAAATTTCTCAAAACCACGGTTTTTCATGTTGCCCCTCGCCGTTTTTGGGCAAAAAACTGAGCGTTTATGACATAATGTTTTTTTTTTAAATATTTGTGCCGGCCTGATAGTTCGAGGGGCAATTTCCGTAAAATTCTTCATACCATTCTTTAACGAGTCCAATAAGTTTTATTTTTATTTTTTTTGGCTTTTAATGCTTATTTTTATTATTTCTGTTCATGGTTATCAATGTGGGCTATAAGGAAAGTATACACTGTAAAAAAAACTGTTCATAGTAATTGAAAACAAAACTTAAAAATCGTTTTTTTTTAAATATTTTTTAATTTTTTTATATGGTAAAAGGAAGAAGAGTATTTTTGCACAAATGGGTCATAAAGGAGAAATTAGCATATACATTTTTTTTGAATAAGTCGCAATTATGAAAGAAGATCAACTTTCCAATAAAAAAGGAGTACGGTATTTTTTTGAAAGTTTTTAAACTAGCCATTGAACTGAATTCTACTGAGCCGTCGATATGCTAGTGATAGAGGAGTATGGAAATGGTTGGAATAAGGTTGTGGAAAACAAATCTTTGAAAAAATCTAATGTTCTGTTTCCGAAATGCATATTCAAAGTCGTTCATCTAGGGCAGCGATTCTCAACCTTTTCTTGGGAGGTACCCTTTAAACTTTTGCATTAATTGAGGTAATTCTCTCTTGAAAGCAGGCTTCCAAGCCTCTTGAAAGATTAAATTTAAGCCCTTTGAAGGTAATTTTTAGCCTTTTGTACGGACCTTTCGAATCTCTTTAGAGTAGAGAAATGCGCCTCTTGGCTTTGCATATTGAAAGGATGCTTTAAAGCCTCTTTTGAAGCACGCTTTCGAGTTTCTTTGAAGGTAGATTTTCGAACTTCTTGAAAAAGAGGGTTCCGATCCTCTTGAAAAGAGCATTCCGAGCCTTCTCTGAAAGGAACTTTTCGAGCTGCTTGTGCGAGTTTTCTGTGCTTTTTGCAAGGAGGCTTTCGAGCCTCTTAGAAGTAGGCTTCCGGGCCTCTTAAAAGGAGGTTTACGAGCCACTTGAAAAGCAGGCTTCTGAACCTTTTGTGAAGAGCTTTCTGAGGTTTTTGTTGAACCTTCCCCATATTCTTGAAAGGAGCCTTTTGAGCTATTTTATAGAAGGCTTCGAACCTCTTTAGCAGATGGCTTTCAGGCCTCTCAAATTGAGGCTTCAAATTCTTGAAAGCAGGCTTCCGAGCGTCTTGATAAAAGGCTTCTGAACCTCCTGTAGAGAAGCTTCCTAGACTCTTGAAAGGAGCTTTCTGAGCCTTTCAGCTAAACCTTCCGAACCTCTTTGAAGCAGCCTTCCGAATCTCTTTAAAGAAGCTGCTTCCAAGCTCCTTAAAAGTTGGTGTCCGGGTCTTTTGAAAGCAGGCTCCGGGCTTCTTGAAAGAAGGCTTCCAGGCCTGCCTGAGTTGAGATTTCCAGTGCCTCTTTAAAAGATGCTTCTAGCCCTTTTGAAAGGAGGCTTCCATGCTTCTTGAAAGGAGGCTTCCAGGCCTCTTGAAAGGAGGCTCCCCAGGCCTCTTGGAAGTGAGGCCTCCAGGCCCCTTGAAAGGAGGCCTCCAGGCCTCTTGAAAGGAGGCTTCCAGGCCTCTTGAAAGGAGGCTTCCAGGCCCTCTTTGAAAGGAGGCTTCCAGGCCTCTTGAGGCGAGGCTTCCAGGCCTTTGGTGCCAGGAGCCTGCCAGGCCTCTTGAAAGTGAAGCTTCCTGGCCTCTTGAAAGTGAAGCTTCCAGGCTCTCTTGAAAGCAGGCTTCCAGGCCTCTTGAAATGAGGCTTTAGGCCTCTTGAAAGGAGCCTGTAGGCTCTTTTGAAAGCGAGGGGCTTCTAGTTTTTGAAAGGAGGCTTCCAGGCCTCTTGAAAGGAGGCTTCCAGGCTTCTTGAAAGGAGGCTTCTAGGCCTCTTGAAAGTGAGGCTTCCAGGCCTCTTGAAAGGAGGCTTCCAGGCCTCTTGAAAGGAGGCTACCAGGCTTCTTGAAAGGAGGCTTTGTGTCTTCTTGAAAGGAGGCTTCCATGCCTTTTGAAAAGAGGCTTCCAGGCCTTTTGAAAGGAGGCTTCTAGGCCTCTTGAAAGGAGGTTTCCAGGCCTCTTGAAAGGAGGTTTCCAAACTTCCCAAACCATTCGAAAAAGGCTTCTGAACAACTTGAAAGGAGTTCTCCGATTTCCTTTGGTACGATACTTAGTATATACCCTTCGAGTTGCTTAAATAAATCTGTGCTGTTTGTGGAGGATAAGAATCGCTTGGATCAACTAATTGCCATGCAGTAATATGTACAAAAACAGAAAGTTTTGAAACAGCAAAAAATATCTATTATCAAAGCCATCAATAAATTTTGATTGAAATTGTAATTCGTCCGCCATTACGAATTTTTGTTCGAGGTCTAACGAGGTTCGAGGTGTAAACATTATAGCCGAAGGCTTAATTCAATATTGCACAGTGAATAAGGTTGGATAAGTTACGGAAAAATATTGCAAATGAATTTCAAAAAACACTCAATAGAAAGAAGCCTAGGCTTTCTTTAGACCAAACAGTACAGGACAAAGCCGTGTGCATTTTTCAACCTTTTTAGTATTCTATTGTGCGTATGAAGTTGTATTCTACTGTGTTTTAATGGCCATGCCTTTGAATTTTGAATTAAGAAATAGGAAGGAGTTGAAAATGTAGAGTCCTGACAGTGTATTTTTGAAAACTTCTTTGAGTTGCTTAATTCTATAATAAAACTTGCTGGCTTTGTACCCCTCGAATGCGTATTTTATATTCGCACTAGATAAACCTGTCTGAATTCGCTTGCTGGGCCAGTTTTTTTCTTCTGTCAAACTGTCCATCGTTGGTCCTGCACTCAAGATCGATTTCAGCGCCAGATTCAGCCTTCTTGTAAAAAATTTATACGTATTGCATTTTAACAAGACGTTCACCTTTCCATGTAAAATGTTTCTTATTTTCATTTATAGAACCCAACTGATCTCCAAACACGATCGATCGATTAGTGAGAAACGCTTGTAAATCATGCATCCGTTCTTCAGCTGTATTGCCTGAAAGGAAAGGGCAAACCCATTTTTATAAGCATTTAAAATATAGTAAACACTGTCTTCGACCAGAGGTCGGGCTAGACTGAACACTTAAACACCTAACATAGGGATTAATATTGTTGAATGATCTTTCTCTTCCAAGTTGTAGGTAGGAGGTGATTTGCTTTCATCGGGAAACGTTTCCCCTGATGAAAACAAATCTTATTCTGTTTCAGTGCTTGGAAAAGAAATACATTTTCGTCAGGCAAGCTCCATGAGACAACAGATAGGAGACAGGAAAACTGTGGACCAGTGGAAAATTTTCTTTATCATTAAAGTTTTCTTTACAGGGGTGGAAATAAACATGACTCCATTGCATTACGTGTTTAGACGATTGATGTCGTTAACCGCATGGTCACGAAGCCCATATGGTATGTTGATCATTCCTTGTAGAACACGGTATTGATTGAATTCGTGGCTAGTTACTGATGCGTTTTTATTGTCACCGGGCTTAGCTCATTCTAAAGGGCCAAGCATTAGATAATGCGTTACGTTTGACAGTTTTCCGCCGGGAAATGTAAGCCAAACGCAACGCAAACGTATCCTATGTGCGGGGCTCTTAACTTCTTCCTCTTCATGAGTCAATAGATCATCACCACTAGATTGGGTAGATTCAGGGCTGCCCAACGTACGGCCCGCGGGCCGGATGCGGCCCTTGCCTCCATTTTTTGTGGCCCGCGGCGGGTAAGAAAAAATACTTTATAACCAGCCTGCCTTCATCTCTGGCTCGGTAAAGTTCCTTCTTGCCAGTATTAATAAACACTGTAAGTTATTACGGCGAGAATAAAATCGGGGCAAAGCATAGAGTCGAATATTCCTGCACGTCGCTAGTTTTGCCGTTAATGAAATTTTGAGAGACAAGAAGAGACTTGAGAATCCAAAAGATGTGAAAAAGCCACTTGCCAAAGCCGTAATTCCCTTATATGCAAAAACGATTAATATACGTGATGAAGCGAAGCTCGTTATTTTAAATCAACTTTACCTACGCGTGGAAAACTTAACCACCCAAATTATGTTGACGGAATTGGAAGCAGAATATGAGATGTGATGTGATATTGTGAAGCTCGTTGGCTAACCTATGGTACCATGCTTGACAGATTTTATTCTCTTCGAAAGGAAATCACCCTATTTTTACAAGACAAAGCAAAACTAATGTCCAAGCTTTACGATCCTGAATGAGTGAGTGGCTTTGCCAGTAAAGTAGATGTCACCTCGAATATCTCAATGACTTCAGGCATGAAGATATGAAGCTGCAAATCAGTGAGATCAACACATCCGACAATATGCAAACTATTGGAAACAAAATTGAAACCATTTGGCCTAAATTGATTGTCGAAAACTGATACATTGTAATCGTTGCTTTTACACGATTTTTTTTCGCTCGTAAGCTTTTGATTAAGGTGACGTAAATTTGCCAATTAAAACTCATCGTACATATTTCAAAAAAATTCTGTAAATAATTTAATGAAAAATTACATGGTGAATACAATGCGTTAAAGCATTTAGGAAGATTGCAAAATTGAGCAAATGTGAATCATGTTAAAACAGAATCTTGCATACATTTCTCAAAATCTGGTAAAAACAGTTGAAGCCTTTTCATCAGAAATGTACAAGCCTATTCGCTAATTTTTGAGATCACAGTTCCCCAACACCGTTTACTGACGTGAATAATGTAACTTGAAATGTTTCAAATGGAGATAACGACTTCCAACGCAGCAACTTGCTCAAATATAAACTTGTGAAAGACACATCTATTGTAAGATATATTCTCTCTCTAGAAGTTATGAAAGCAATAGAAAGCAATTGTAGATATTCATTATCTTGCTTGTGAAATTGGATTAATATACATCCAACAATTCCAGAAAGAAGAAAAAATATATTAAGCTCTTTTAGTGGAATGTATTAAACCGTCCCACACTTTGTTCTCTCAATTGAACAAAGGTTGTCGACTAGTTGTTCTTTTTTGATAAATTTGTCTGAAATATCGAGCTAAGACATGGATCCTTACCAACCATTTGGCCATGTTTTGCAGGGGAACCCACTGATGAAACTATAGCAAAATGGTTGGTAAAGGAGTTCCAAAGCTGCCGAAACCATCTCTCAGCAGGTCAGCCATCAACACCCAGGAGTTCGCCCTGTAGCTGTTGGAACCAGGACAAGTCGAAGAAGAGGACATAATGGTATCATTCGACGAAGCGGTATTGTTCTCTAGCGTTCCAGTGAAAGATGCTTTGAATCTTCTAGAGGATTGGCTGTTAACACAAAGGATTGAAACAACATGGCAGAGGAAAAGAAGATGTAAATTTAAATCTGGCAAGGCTATGTATGACGGAGAACTACTTCACATTTCTGCGGCAACTACTACAAACAGACGAAAGAGTGAATTGATGGGAAATCCGCTATCACCGTTTTTGTAAAGTGAACTGTTCATGGCGAATCTGGAGAACAACCTACAAGAACAAGTGAATACCACCCCAGAAGTGGTGGAGAGCGTCGACGATATTTTCAGCATCACCAACTGAAAGCGATCTACCCAGTATTTTAAAGCGATAAACAACGTGCATAAGGACATCAAATTTACCCTCGAAGAGGAAAAAAGAAGGTAAACCACCTTTCTTGGATCTACCAGTCATCAGGGAAGGAATACAACATTGGAGCCTCGAAATTCACAGGTCAATTTACGAACACCATGAGAGTCATCCCATATACATTTGTCCAATCGTACCAACATGTTAATGGCAGCATTTCATCACATGATCCACAGGATTGAGACGATACCTTGAGCGAAGAAGGAAAATGAAGGAACTACAATACATCTTGGAAACAGTTGAAGATCAACGGATGTCAGGAGAGGACTATAATGAGCGATCATCAACAAGAAGGAAAGGACTCCTACGACGAATGGGATATACAACGTTGACAGAATGATAGAGGAGCCGCTGAAAAGAGTTTCGGGTCCCATATGACAAACATATCACCAAACCAGCTACGCCCTCGACTCAAGGAAATTCGGCATCGATCTAGTATTCTCCAGTAGTAGCCATCCAACTCCTAAGTCTCTATTGGGTTCAACGAAGGATAAAGTAGAAATGTTTATCACAAGGTATGCGTTTTGGTAAGATAAGTTGTTCCAAATGTGAAAAAATCCATGTAGGCCAAATGCAAAGATCATTAGATATAAGGTTCAGCGAAATGATATGGCGGAAGTGTAGAGTAAGGCGAAAAGAGAAAACGATATGATTATATTACGAATTTAGATCTAAGGCAGTAGAGCATGTGTATAAGGTAAACCACCCAATTACGCAATCAAATATTAAAATCTTATGAAATGTCTCTTCCTGGCGGAAACTCCACGTAGCTGAGAGTTCGGAAATCCAATTTATTGTAAAAGGTACAAACAGCGCTGTTGAATAAGGATCAGGGAAATGGCAGCTCTTGGTTCTTCAAGTTTCTACTTAAACAATAAAGTAATTTACAGTATAGGTAAATAAAGTAGGCAAACAAGACAGATTAGGCACCTGAAGCAAGTATAAATAGTGTAAGTTATGATTGTTTTCTCTAAGTCGAGTCGAGTATAAGATACTGAAGAATACCACACAGTTGTGGTCGAAATACGTATCTGCAAAGATAACGAAAATTAACTAGTGGAATTAAATGACAGTACTTAATTCCTGCCTTAGACGGTTTAATCTCCAGAAAGCCAAATAACTTCCATGTCCCACACGAAAAAAAACTAGATTAATCCACCTAGCGGTGATGATGCCTTTCTCGTGCGGTAAAAAATAGTATTTTAACATTACTTGTTTAATCGTCCGATCGGGCCAATTCTCAACAGGAAACAATGAGACAAGATTCTGCGTCAGAATGCAACTTGTTGTGAGGAAATCGGTTCAGGTAAGTGCATTAAAAGTGAGCTAGACTTTTTACGCGTTTTTTATTAGAAAAGTATTTTGGCCATAACTCCAAAGCCCATAGTCCGTCAATCCGGCCAACTTTCAGCCAGGAAACAATAAAGCAGAATACTCAGTCGAATGCAGCCCACAGAGGGAATCCGTGTAGGGTAAGTGCTAATAAAAGTGAGCGAAACTTTTTTACGCGCTTTTTATAAGTAGAAGCAGTATATTGGCCATAACTACTAAGCCTTATTGTCCCGATCTGTCCAATTTTTCAATAGGAAACAATGGGACAGGATAATTGCGTCGAATGCAGCTCTCTTGTGAGGGAATCCGTTTAGGTAAGTGCATTGTAAGTGAGCTAGACTTTTTACGCGCTTTTTATTAGAAAAGTATTTTGGCCATAACTTCCAAGCCCATGGTCCGATCCAGCCAATTTTCAATAGGGAAACAATGGGGCAGTATATCATGTCGAATGCAACTCTGTTGGTGAGTAAATTGGTTGAGGGTAAGTGCAAAAAAGTGAGTTTAAACCTGCTCTTTTGGTGCGTGCACACACACACACATACACACACACATCGCACGCACATTATCATTACAGACATCAATTTCTTAATTCGTCGAGCTGAGTTGATTGGTATATAACACTCGCGGGTCTCCGGGCCTCCTAAAAAAGTCTATTTTTGAGCGAACATATAGCCTTTTACGTATACTTCTAGGCGAGAAAGGCAAAAAGTGAGTGAGACTTTTTACGCGCTTTTTTATGAGTAGTGACGGCTTACAACTCCTGCTCATAGTCCGATCCGACCAATTTTCAATAGAAAGTCATCGGGGCAGAATATCGCGTCAAATGTATCCTGGTTGCGAAGAAATCGGTCAAGGGTAAGCACAAAAAGTGAGCGAGACTTTTTACGTGCTTTTTATGAGAAAAAGTATTCGGGCCATAACTCCCAAGCCTATAGTCCGATCCGAAATTCAATTTTCAATAGGAAACAATGGGGCAGAATACTCAGTCAAATGCATCCTGTTGCGAATAGAAATCGGTCAAGTGTAAGCACAAAAAAAGAGCGAGACCTTTTTTACGCGCTTTTTACAGAAAAGTGACGGCTACAACTCTCAAGCCCATAGTCAGATCCTCAACTTTCAATAGGAAACAATGGATAGAATACTGCGTAACAAATGTGAACCTCTGTTGCGAAGAAAATTCGGTCATGGGTAAGTACAAAAAAGTGAGTTGAGACTTTTTACGCGCTTTTTATGGAGAAAAGTATTTTAACAACTCTCAAGCCCATAGTCAGATCCAGCCAATTTTCGTTAATAGGAAAGAATGGGGCAGAATACTGCGTCAAATGCATCCTTTGCGAAGAAACCGGTCAAGTGTAAGCACAAAAGTGAGAGCGAGACTTTTTACGCGCTTTTTATGAGAAAAGTATTTTTGGCCATAACTCTCAAGCCCATAGTCAGATCCAGCCAATTTTCAATAGGAAACAATAAGCAGAATACTCAGTCAAATGCATCCTTTTATGGGGAAGAAATCGGTCAAGGGTAAATACAAAAAAAAAGATCGAGACTTTTTACGCGCTTTTTATGAGAAAAGTTATTTTGGGCATAAGGCAACCTTGCCCATAGTCAGATCCAGCCACTTTTCAATAGGAAACAATGGGGCAGAATATCATGTCAACTCAAACCTGTTGTAAAGAACTCGGTCAAGGGGAAGGCCAAAAAAGTGAGCGAGACTTTTTGCTCTTTTGGTGCGCACATACACACACACATACACACACACACGCACACACACACACGCACATACACACACGCACACACACACACACACGCGCACACACACACACAGACATCACCTCAATTCGTCGAGCTGAGTCGATTGGTATATAACACTATGGGTCTCCGAGCCTTCTATAAAAAGTTTGTTTTTGGAGTGAACCTATAGCCTTTACGTATACTTAGTATACGAGAAAGGCAAAAATAAGCAGCCAAAAGGTTGTTTAACTGTATTTAGTTTTGTTTAGAAATAATTTGGTCATTCTGTAAAACTTAATGCCATTCTGAAAAAAAAATGAATTTTGGTTTTGCTTATTTTGAAAACATTATGTAATCTACCTCCGATGCCTTTAGGGGGGGGCTATTCTTTATATTTTTTCTCGACATCTCACTAAGATTATCAATAATGCAGACAAATGCAGCCCCAACCACCTAAGGCAATCCATCACACTTATTCATATTATTTTTTTTCTCTAGCACGTGCATCAGTGCACGTATGTTGAGCTCACAGTTCTATAAGTTTAACTGCGCTCGACGCCAGCGTCAGGCAGTGGACATATTTGCATACTTCATAAATATTCTATCTATCTCAAATGAAAAAATAGTGCAACTTTTCAAGGATTCCGCTGAGAATCTTCCAACACCCCTGATGAGAATCCTTTAGTGACTCTTACTCGAATGTTCCAGGGACTCCGACGGGAATCTCTAGATATTTCTGACGAGAATACTGATGGGAGCCTCAGGGATCGCGAAGGGAATCCACCAGAGATTTTGGAGGAATATTTCAGAATCTCCAAACTTAAAAATTTCAAGGATTCTATTGAGAA
This sequence comes from Armigeres subalbatus, assembly GCF_024139115.2. Classification (NCBI taxonomy): domain Eukaryota; kingdom Metazoa; phylum Arthropoda; class Insecta; order Diptera; family Culicidae; genus Armigeres; species Armigeres subalbatus. Next base: position 16,332 of record NW_026942968.1, on the reverse strand, counting down.
TGTACTAGGGATCCTTCAATTCCTCCAGGAATTTCGACGGAATATTCCAGGGATTTCAGTCGAAAACGCTCCCCAGGAATTCCAATATGATGGTTCCGGCATTTCCATGAGCAATGTTCCAGGGATGAAGACGCATATCGTCGAAGGATTCCGAAGTAAATCCGTCGAAGAACTTCGAAGCAAATCGTCGAGCGACCTGAATTAAATCTTCAGTTATTTCGCTGAAAAGAATCCTCCAGCGATCCCGAAGGGAATCCTCCAAGGATGTTGAAGCAAATCGTTGAGGGATTCCTGATGCAAATCATCAAAGGATTTCGAAGTTTGATGGTTCCAAAAAAATTCATTAAGGGACTCTGGAATAAAAATCTATGAGAAATTCTAAAGCAACTATTCCGTCTGTTCCTGAACGTCAGAACAAATAATCGTCTTTTTAGTTGTAAAATTTGTAGCTTCAAGCTGAAATTTAATTTTGCTGGCAAATTCAGTATACAGATACAGGTATAACTTCTTTATACATTATCAGTGTTTTACAGTTTTATCTTCGGTCCGCGTTTCAATCCACCTAATCAATTTAATCATTATACTAGTAGAATTTTATTTTATCATGTTTACAATATTTACATATGTTTTCTCCCAGTGTTAAATGTATATGACTGGCTGAACAATGGTTGAAATAAAAATCTTGTACGGACATTAAATAAAACCTGTAGTTTGACTAATTAATTTGTTGATTAAGAGTCCAATTCAGGATTTAATATTCATTACGATGGTTTATTGGTGAGGAGCTTTGCACTGAGTAAGTTTCATAACTTACAAATCAAGGATGGTGCTATCGGCAACGTTACTGGCGGATGATCAAATGTCAAAATTCGAGACCCGATTTAGGAAAATTTTAAAATGATTATTGGGAAATACCAATTGCAATACGTTCAATGGAGATCTTTAGATGATGTCACTTTCAATGCGTTATTATTTTCAAAGAATTTACATGTAGCTTGAATTACATGCTAAGTAAAATGCTTATTAAAGGTTTGAACGAATCAGATAATAAAGTTGTTTTTCGAAATGAGATGTTGAAGCTGTACAACTTCTCCAAAATTGTGTGAACAAAGCCCAACAGACCCGATCAGGAATCCATGGCCAAAATTAGTAACTGAATTCTATCAATGGTTGTTATTTGAAACAACGTGTGTTGTAACCAGATAATTTGACAAAACGCATCTTCAAGCCAGTTTTATTTCATATCAAAATTAAAAATAAATATTAGTTGGTGTATATACTTAGCCGCCAAAACAATTGCTTGCATTTTTTTATATATTGGAAAAAGTGGAGGTAATCACCTCCAGTATAACTTGAATCAATGTTCGATGTTATTGAAGCTAAAATAAAGTTAATTGCCTACATTATGGATGGAAATCTGTCGTTGTAGCGTACCCAGCATTTTAGCATGTGATGTAGGCAATTACTTCATGGAAAGTAGATTTTCAGAGCCCTATAATCATATCAACGGTTGTTATAATGCTAAAAGTTGAAGGTAACAAACTCTATTATAATTATGTTACATGGCTAGAGGGAATTTTGATATAATTTTGTTATTTTAATAACTAACCAGCCAATTTTATAAATATATTTTGTTACAATATTTTTCTGAAATAAATAACTCCCTTGTTATAATTCTCTTTGGCGTACCTGATCGGGGAAGTTGCAAAAGAAATAATAGTACAGACATAATTCAACACAGTGCTGAACTGAATCATCACACTGATGTTAGTTAAACTAGTGAATGTTTGTTGGGCTGTAAATCATATTCTAGGTTACGTTTGGTAATTTCAATGACTGTATGTTACAGTTTACATGTTCAATTTCAAATAATCTCTCAGAAGCATACAGTAACGAATCTAACTTACCTCAACTAATTTTACGGTTCTCCACTTACTGGCGTGGGAAATAAATTGAAGTATCTGAAATTCAGTCATAATGCGGTACCTGAAGTGCACAAATTTCGTAATCAGTTCAACAAATTCTGTATAATTTCACTGTGGTCTGTCAATCACCAATAGCAGCTAATTTGACTACTGTATTCGCACTTTCCGACTATTACTGACTACTGAAAATTGAGAATTTTTACAGTAATAACTTGATCTGAAACCAAATGTGATTCAGTATCAAAATGTGCTCACTCACTATGCTGGGCTTTGGTTTACTTTTTGATATTCTTCTCTACAGTCAATATTGTTGTTGTTTGTGGGACAGTCTGATGGGTGTTAGTCGTTCAGATGCGCAGAGAGAATGGATAGTGAGCCTTGGGTTCACAATCATTTCGCTGTCGACAGTATGCTGGTAACACTGTCGATGTATTCCGGAAACGAAACGTCGAATGATTCTGAAGTACCTCTTCGCGGGATTCCGAAGCCAGTTCGTCAGCCGGACTTCTTATCGTCTAGAGATCCCAACGCAGATCATTTGCAAAACGTCGAGAGACCTGGAATTAAATCTTCAAAGGATTACGAAGCAAATCGTTGAAGGATTCTGGTTTTGTCAAGGAATTCCCAAACCAATCTTTAAACGAATCTGGAGATATTCCGGAGCAAATCAACGAGAGATTCTAAAGCAACTCCTCCATGGATTTTGAAGGTATTTTTCACAGATTCCCAAGTGTATTGCTTAACAATACTGGAAAGAATCCAGTAGGAATTCTTCTGGATTACGATTGGAATACTTCGATGCATCCGAAAAGAATTCTTTAGAGATTGAAATGAGATTTCTTCTCGGATGCTGATGGGAATCTTTATCAGATTTCAGAAACAAGCTATTTATTCTTCCACTCATTTCATTAAGTATGATAGAGTGAATATGAGAGATAACTCTTTAGTCGGTTTTTAGTTTTTTCGGTAATTCATTATGCTATATGTTGAAAATCTGATATCACTGCTAACTAACTTATCAAATCCTAGAGGGGGCTAATTTTTTTCTAGGGAGGGCTTAGCCCCCCCTTATTTACGCCAATGTTTGAAAATGTATAAAAAGTATGTACCGGAGATCTCTTCTAGTTTTTGCCTGACAGGAGCCTTTCTGGTAAATCGGCCCGTGGCTTGAAAAAGGTTGGGCAGGGCCTGGGTAGATTATCTAACAATTTCAAACCAGTACATCAACTGATTGAGCAATCAGGAAGATTTCCTAAACGTTCACTCTGTCATAAGACGAGTCTTAACAATCCTATTGAATTTACCACTTAATTGTATCCTGACAGATACGTATTTCGACCTCAACAGTAAGGCCGTCTTCTGTGTGTCTGTACTTGACTCGATTCTGAAGAAAATGATCGTAGCTTATACTATTTATACTATGGCGGGTGTAGGTATAACAATTTATTCAGGCACTCATCTTACTACGGTGCTTATTTCTACTCGCTTGATGTATGTAATGCTTAGGGTATAAACTTGAAGAGCCAGGAGCTACCATTTCCTTGATCTTTATTCAACAACTGCGTTTTGTACCTGTTTGTAGATTTCCAAGCTCTCAGCAACATCAAGTTTCCAATGATAAGAGACATTTCTTAAAATTTTATCGTTTGATGTCGTAATTGGAATGATTTTCCTGATATACATGTTCAGCTACCTTAGACCTAAACTCATAATTTAATCCCTTATCAGTTTCCCTCTTAGCCTTTACTTTCATTTGCAATATGTTCTTTGAACCTTACATCTAACGAGATCTTTTTGTTTGACCTACATATACTTTTATCACACTGTGAACAATTAATTTGATAAACTCCCTCAGTCTTATTTAACATTTCTACTCTATCCTTTGTGGAGCCCAAATATGTCTTTCAGTTGATTGCTTCTGCTGGAGAATACTAAATCGATGTCGAATTTCCCCAGTCGATGGCAGTAGCTGGCGGCGGTGATGTGTCGATCATAGGGGACCGATACCCTCTTCAGCGGTTCATCGATCGGTGTTAGTGTTGTCAGTTCGTTTTTCCGTAGGTTCCTCTGCTTCTTGTTGATGATTGCTTGTATTGTTCTTTCCTTGTATCCATTGGATCCTCGCTGTTTCCAAGATGTGTTGTAGCTCCTTCGTTTTTCCTTCTTCGCTCAGGGGAATCGTTCGGGATCCTGTGGATCATGCGGATGAAAAAGCTGCCATTTTGTGTTGATACGAATGATTTGATGTGTATGGGATGACTCTCAGCGTAGTTGGTGGGCTTCCTGTAGATTTTCTGTTCAATGTTGCATTTGTTCCTTGATAACTAGTAGATCCAAGAAAGGCAATTCTCCTACCTTCCTTTTCCCTCCTCGTGGGTGAATTTTGATGTCTTTAAAAATGTTGTTTATCGCTTCTAAAATCCTGGGCAGATTCCTTCCGGTTGATGATGCTGAAAATGTCGTCCACGTATCTCCACCACTTCTCTGGTAGTACTCCTTGTTCCTCTAGTTATTGTCCTCCAAATTCGCCATGAATAATTCGCACAAAAACGGTGATAGCGGATTTCGCCATAGGTGCACCTTCGTTTGTTTGTAGAAGCTTCCACGGAATGTAAAGTGGTTCTCATTCATGCATAATCTTTGCAAGCTTGAGATACATCTTTACCTTTCCTCGCCATGTTGTATCCGTCCGTTGTCCTAGTAGCCAATCCCTCCAAAAGGTTCAGAAAGCACTTCTTCACTTGAACGTTTAAATTAATGCCGCTACGTCGAATGAGATGCACCACGATGTCCTCTTCCCGATGTTTCCTGATTCCAATATCCTCTCAGTGAACTCCTGGGTGTTTATAACTGATTCTGCTGGGAACGGCTTCGGCATACTCTTGAACTCCCTTGACTAACCACTTGGCCAAGTTTTTGTGTAGGGATCCCACTGATGAAACTATTTCTCGCATCTCTGTACCTGGCTTATGTATCTTTGGTAGTCCTTTGATCCTGAAAACAGGGTTCGTCATTTTAACGCGGGGCTTCTCCGATGATCGTCTTGCATTCCTTTATCGTTTCATCCGTGTCCCATGATTTAGTCCTGCTTTGGTAGTGTCCACCAAAATGCCTGTATTCTGGTCCTCCGTTGATTTTTGTCACCAAATCTGTTCATCGTAGTCCTCTTTGTCCATTATCACCACTGCGTTTCCTCGTCCGCCTTCATGTAGTAAACTGCTTCCTCCTTTAACTCCTTTAAAATCCTCCTCTGTCTTTGTTCGATGTCCCATGATGTCCTGCTTTGATGGCGTCTGCTACGATGTTTCTCATGCTATTCTGTCCTTGTTGATCAACATTTCGTGAAATCGCTGTCTCAGTATCCACGATTCTCTCCAGCTTCAGGTTGTAGCAATCTATAAAAGGTCCTTAAGAATACCTGCGATCCTCCTCTTCAAATCTATAAAAGTACTACGCTCGTTCCGCTTGGATGCCATTTTGATAAGAAAATTATTTTGAGCTTTTTAGTGGAATGTTTTCCCCTGTCATAAGACGAGTTTGAACAATCCCATTGAATTCCACCACTTAATTGTATCCTGACAGATACGTATTTCGACCTCAACAGTAAGGCCGTCTTCAGTGTCTTGTACTTGACTCGACTTGAAGAAAATGATCGCAGCTTACACTATTTATACTATGCGTAGGTATAATAATTTATCTAGGTACTTATCTTACTACGGTGCTTATTTCTACTCGCTTGATGCGCTTAATGCTTAGGTATAAACTTGAAGAGCCAGGAGCTACCATTTCCTTGATCTTTATTCAACAACATTTCATTTTAAGAGACTGTAAAGGTGATCGGCCGCACGGCACATTATTTTTTGTACACAAATACACGCTCACATCCACACAATAAATTTTTGGATTTGTGCAAAGCTTCTTAGTTGTCGACCAAGTGTGACTAAGTAGGACGGGAGGGCTGTATAGAAGTCGCAGAATTTATAACTAAGAAATAAAATTATATTTTCTCTCGCTGGCTTATTGATTGTCTTCAAGTATCTTCAAATAAGTAGATAAGTCTTCAAATATTTTGAAAAGTCTTCAAAATGTCTTCACGAAATAAATGTCTTCACAGAGATTCAAATGTCTTTAAATTGAAGACATGTCTTCAAATCTGGCATCTCTGGCCAATAGAGGCCCGTAGCGTAAAAATTGCAACCTCTTTGGGAACCCAAGTTTTATATTTAACTTACCTTAAGTGTAAAAATGTATCTTTACCAATTTCGGTACAGGAAACTCTTCCCAACTCAATGTTCTGTAACTCGATATTTTCCCTTCCGGGATGAAGTTCAAAGTCCCTTGAATCTAGCATGCTACGTACCCTTCGTAAATCTACACCTCCCTTACTCGATATTCTAATGGCCAATTTCTTCGAATCTATGACAATTGGTCGAAAGACAAAAGGCCGAAAAGACAAAACGTTGAAAGGTTTAGAAGGTCCAAAAGGACTCAAGGTCGAAAGGGACAAAAGGTCGAAAAGGACAACACGTCGAAAAAGGCAAAAGGTCTATCAAGAACAAGTTGATAACAAGTTGGGTGTATTCCAAAAGAATTTATGAAATGCATTTAACTTCAAGCAGAAATGACGCACTCATCTAATCAATTAAAGTTGAAGAATGAGCAATTTTCAAAGAAGGAGTTATTACTATAAGACAATATTATGAATATCTAGATAGTTCTGAAAGAGATATAAAAGATTGTTAATAAGAAATGAATAAAGCTTGTATTTCTCGAGACAGAGTTGTCCTATACAATTGGCAAAAAAGCTCTTATATTTTTCACTATTTTTAACAATTTTTGTTTGAATATTACTTAAATGGGTCTTCAGTAGCCTTGCGAGCAAAGGTGTAGGATTATCAATCCGGAGATTGTGAGTTCGATTCTCGATCCGGTCTAGGATGTTTTCGAGTCGGAAACATTCTCGACACCCTGGGTATAGTGTATCCATTGTACTTGCCACACAAGATACATTCTCATGCAATGGTCGGCATAGAAAAGCTTTCAATTGATAATTGAGAAAATGCTAAAAGAATACTAAGTTGAAAAGCAGGCCAAGTTCCATCTGGAATGTAGAACTATAGAAGAAGAAGAAGATGACTTATTTTCACATGCTTTTAAATTGAACTATGATTTCCATTCCACTTCATGCAAACTGCAGATGGATTGGAATCTATTTTGAATATTCGGATATTCTAATGAAGGCTTCAAATTCTTTTTTTTTTAATTCGAAGTTAACTTTCCAATGAACTCATGCTCCGTGAAATTTGACAATTAGCTCAGTAATGAATACTGCATTAATAGATCAACCACACAACAACTACCATAACGCATCCACTCTTCCAGTACAACATCCGTCTCCAAAACCTTCATAATTATGCAGTGCAGTGTTGTAGTCTGCATAACGGCCATATTTCAGTAGATTTGGTTATTGGCCAACCCTAATCTAGGGATTTAAGTTGAAAAGCAGGATTTCTATGAGATTTTTTTTGTCCTTGAGGCTTGAGAAATTCCACGGCAAATTGTTTCTTAAAGGGGAAGAAACGTTTGGCCTAGAGTCATTCTTGGCCGTTAAGCCAAACATCTAACCGAAATCCATATGACCGGAATGAACGTTTTGCAAATGACAACTAATTCAACGAGAAATTGCTTAAATTAAAAAGAGAAGTCACATGGCATTTCCACTGAAAATTCTTCGAAAATTCCATAGGAAATTCTGCAGAGTCCCCACAAAAAGTTGTTCAAAATTTTAAGTGCCATAGAATCAACCATCTGAAGTTTTCGTTAGCTTTTTCAGAAAGCTTTTTGAAATTTCAACAGGAAATCGTAAGGATTTTTCAAGGAACTTATTGATGTTTTGGAATTATCAATAAGGGAACTCTACGGAAATTCAACTGGTTCTTTGGAATTAATCTTTTCTGTCAAAAATCGTATCTCGTTTTATAGTCACATTTAATGCTCGGACTCAATTTATCTATAAGCCTTGAACTATTTTTAAAATCTAAAACAAAAACTGAAAGATTGGCCAGATATTGGTTAAGAATGGGGCAAATGTTAGGCAAAGTTTGAAAAGCTGTACTTTTTCTGATTTGTTTTGAATTTAAAAATCGTTAGAGGCATCACAAAACATGGTTTTTTTTTAGGAAAGTTGACCTTAAATAAATTGTATAATCGATTGAGAGAAAAGAACTTAACAGGAAAGGTCAATTTCTATAGAAAATTCGACGGCTTCTACAAATGTGAATTGGCGTGGAAAATTATAGATCAGCGGCGTGACAAATTTTCTCAAATTTTCCAAGGTAACGCTTTATGTTTCGAAAAATTCGCTTTAATTAAACTGTTACAAATGCGAAGGTCAAACGCAAAGGGGTATAAGTGACAAAAACTTAGTTTTGAGAAAAATGGGTTGAGAAAAAACACTTTTTAATATTTTTTTGTTCCATACAAAACGTATGAAAGTTCAAAACATAGTTCAACTAATTTATGGTTAATTTTCACATTTCATTCAAAGAAACAAACAATGAAGCAGTTCTCCCGGTAATGAGGATTTTTTCAAGATTTCAATTTAGTATTTTTAGATTTTCGTGAAAGTTTGCATATACATTCTTTTTTTTTCGTTTCATTCAACTCGATTTTATCAAATTACGTAAGATTTATAATGAGAAAGTTATATTATACCTTTTTCCTAAACTCTGCCGATAAAACATAACTTTTTTTAAATTTTCAATCGTTTTTAATATTTTACAAACTTGTTTAGGCTAGAATCAAAGTCTACTGAAAGTTTCGATATTCATTGACAAATGCTAGTAATGGAACAATGGTTGCTCATTTTATGGTGTATATATGTAAGGTATATTGTTTTTTGAAATACAACCTCAAAGTAGTCTTTTTTTAAAAGAATCCATTCTGGTTTTCAATTTATGTGAATACGAAAGACTAATATTAATCGTTGCATAGTAGGTCAAGATGGAAAAAAATTGCAAATGAGATAAAAATACAAAATTTTATTCAACATTATATTCAAGTGACAACGATAAGCAGATGACAAGCTAAAAATTGTTCAGAAGGTAGTAATGATTTCTTATATGGATACCTGTTGCAAGGATTAAGTGAACGTGTAAAACAACGTTTAGGATAAGAAAATTATTTTGAGCTTTTAGTGGAATGTTTTCACCTGTCATAAGACGAGTTCGAACAATCCCATTGAATTCCACCACTTAATTGTATCCTGACAGATACGTATTTCGACCTCAACAGTAAGGCCGTCTTCAGTGTCTTGTACTTGACTCGACTTGAAGAAAATGATCGCAGCTTACACTATTTATACTATGCGTAGGTATAATAATTTATCTAGGTACTTATCTTACTACGGTGCTTATTTCTACTCGCTTGATGCGCTTAATGCTTAGGTATAAACTTGAAGAGCCAGGAGCTACCATTTCCTTGATCTTTATTCAACAACCGCGTTTGTACCTGTCGGTAGATTTCCAAGCTCTCATCACATCACATGATCCACAGGATGCAGACGATTCCCCTGAGCGAAGAAGGAAAAACGAAGGAGCTACAACACATCTTGGAAACAGCGAGGATCAATGGATACAAGGAAAGAACAATACAAGCAATCATCAACAAGAAGCAGAGGAACCTACGGAAAAACGAACTGACAACACTAACACCGATCGATGAACCGCTGAAGAGGGTATCGGTCCCCTATGATCGACACATCACCCACCAGCTACGCCATCGACTGAGGAAATTCGGCATCGATTTAGTATTCTCCAGCAGAAGCAATCAACTGAAGACACTGTTGGGCTCCACAAAGGATAGAGTAGAAATGTTAAATAAGGCCGGGGTTTATCAAATTAATTGTTCACAGTGTGATAAAGTATATGTAGGTCAAACAAAAGATCGTTAGATGTAAGGTTCAAAGAACATATTGCAGAAGTAAGTAAGGCTAAGAGGGAAACTGATAAGGGATTAAATTATGAGTTTAGGTCTAAGGTAGCTGAACATGTATATCAGGAAAATCATTCAATTACGACATCAAACATTAAAATTTTAAGAAATGTCTCTTATCCGTGGAAACTTGATGTTGCTGAGAGCTTGGAAATCTACCGACAGGTACAAACGCGGTTGTTGAATAAAGATCAAGGAAATGGTAGCTCCTGGCTCTTCAAGTTTATACCTAAGCATTAAGCGCATCAAGCGAGTAGAAATAAGCACCGTAGTAAGATAAGTACCTAGATAAATTATTATACCTACGCATAGTATAAATAGTGTAAGCTGCGATCATTTTCTTCAAGTCGAGTCAAGTACAAGACACTGAAGACGGCCTTACTGTTGAGGTCGAAATACGTATCTGTCAGGATACAATTAAGTGGTGGAATTCAATGGGATTGTTCGAACTCGTCTTATGACAGGTGAAAACATTCCACTAAAAAGCTCAAAATAATTTTCTTATCCTAAACGTTGTTTTTACACGTTCACTTAATCCTTGCAACAGGTATCCATATAAGAAATCATTACTACCTTCTGAACAATTTTTAGCTTGTCATCTGCTTATCGTTGTCACTTGAATATAATGTTGAATAAAATTTTGTATTTTTATCTGTTTTGCAATGTTTGTCCATCTTGACCTACTATGCAACGATTAATATTAGTCTTTCGTATTCCCATAAATTGAAAACCAGAATGGATTCTTTAAAAAAAAAGACTACTTTGAGGTTGTATTTCAAAAAACAATATACCTTATATATACACCATAAAAATGAGCAACCATTGTTCCATTACTAGCATTTGTCAATGAATATCGAAACTTTCAGTAGACTTTGATTCTAGCCTAAACAAGTTTGTAAAATATTAAAAAAACGATTGAAAATTTAAAAAAAGTTATGTTTTATCGGCAGAGTTTAGGAAAAAGGTGTAATATAACTTTCTCATTATAAATCTTACGTAATTTGATAAAATCGAGTTGAATGAAACGAAAAAAAGAATGCAAACTTTCACGAAAATCTAAAAATACTAAATTGAAATCTTGAAAAATCCTCATTACCGGGAGAACTGCTTCATTGTTTGTTTCTTTGAATGAAATGTGAAAATTAACCATAAATTAGTTGAACTATGTTTTGAACTTTCATACGTTTTGTATGGAACGAAAAATATTAAAAAGTGTTTTTCTCAACCCATTTTTCTCAAAACTAAGTTTTTGTCACTTATACCCCTTTGTGTTTGACCTTCGCATTTGTAACAGTTTAATTAAAGCGAATTTTCGAAACATAAAGCGTTACCTTGGAAAATTTGAGAAAATTTGTCACGCCGCTGATCTATAATTTTCCACGCCAATTCACATTTGTAGAAGCCGTCGAATTTTCTATAGAAATTGACCTTTCCTGTTAAGTTCTTTTCTCTCAATCGACTCTACAATTTATTTAAGGTCAACTTTCCTAAAAAAACCATGTTTTGTGATGCCTCTAACGATTTTTAAATTCAAAACAAATCAAAAAAGTACAGCTTTTCAAACTTTGCCTAACATTTGCCCCATTCTGAACCAATATCTGGCCAATCTTTCAGTTTTTGTTTTAGATTTTAAAAATAGTTCAAGGCTTATAGGTAAATTGAGTCAGAGCATTAAATGTGACTATAAAACGATATACGATTTTTGACAGAAAAGATTAATTCCAAAGAACCAGTTGAATTTCCGTAGAGTTCCCTTATTGATAATTCCAAAACATCAATAAGTTCCTTGAAAAATCCTTACGATTTCCTGTTGAAATTTCAAAAAGCTTTCTGAAAAGCTAACGAAAACTTCAGATGGTTGATTCTATGGCACTTAAAATTTTGAACAACTTTTGTGGGACTCTGCAGAATTTCCTATGGAATTTTCGAAGAATTTTCAGTGGAAATGCCATGTGACTTCTCTTTTTAATTTAAGCAATTTCTCGTTGAATTAGTTGTCATTTGCAAAACGTTCATTCCGGTCATATGGATTTCGGTTAGATGTTTGGCTTAACGGCCAAGAATAACTCTAGGCCAAACGTTTCTTCCCCTTTAAGAAACAATTTGCCGTGGAATTTCTCAAGCCTCAAGGACAAAAAAAAAATCTCATAGAAATCCTGCTTTTCAACTTAAATCCCTAGATTAGGGTTGGCCAATAACCAAATCTACTGAAATATGGCCGTTATGCAGACTACAACACTGCACTGCATAATTATGAAGGTTTTGGAGACGGATGTTGTACTGGAAGAGTTGATGCGTTAAGGTAGTTGTGTGGTTGATCTATTAATGCAGTATTCATTACTGAGCTAATTGTCAAATTTCACGGAGCATGAGTTCATTGGAAAGTTAACTTCGAATTAAAAAAAATGAATTTGAAGCCTTCATTAGAATATCCGAATATATTCAAAATAGATTCCAATCCATCTGCAGTTTGCATGAAGTGGAATGGAAATCATAGTTCAATTTAAAAGCATGTGAAAATAAGTCATCTTCTTCTTCTTCTATAACTCTACATTCCAAATGGAACTTGGCCTGCTTTTCAACTTAGTATTCTATTAGCATTTTCTCAATTATCAATTGAAAGCTTTTCTATGCCGACCATTGCATGAGAATGTATCTTGTGTGGCAAGTACAATGGATACACTATACCCAGGGTGTCGAGAATGTTTCCGACTCGAAAACATCCTAGACCGGATCGAGAATCGAACTCACAATCTCCGGATTGATAATCCTACACCTTTGCTCGCAAGGCTACTGTAGACCCATTTAAGTAATATTCAAACAAAGATTGTTAAAAATAGTGAAAAATAAAAGAGCATTTTTGCCAACTGTATAGGACAACTCTGTCTCGCGAAATACAAGCTTTATTCATTTCTTATTAACAATCTTTTTTATCTCTTTCAGAACTATCTAGATATTCATAATATTGTCTTATAGTAATTACTCCTTCTTTGAAAATTGCTCATTCTTCAACTTTAATTGATTAGATGAGTGCGTCATTTCTGCTTGAAGTTAAATGCATTTCATAAATTCTTTTGGAATACACCCAACTTGTTATCAACTTGTTCTTGATAGACCTTTTGTCTTTTTCGACGTGTTGTCCTTTTCGACCTTTTGTCCCTTTCGACCTTGTGTCCTTTTGGACCTTCTAACCCTTTCAACGTTTTGTCTTTTCGGCCTTTTGTCTTTCGACCAATTGTCATAGATTCGAAGAAATTGGCCCTTAGAATATCGAGTAAGGGAGGTGTAGATTTACGAAGGGTACGTAGCATGCTAGATTCAAGGGACTTTGAACTTCATCCCGGAAGGGAAAATATCGAATTACAGAACATCGAGTTGGGGAGAGTTTCCTGTACCGAAATTGGTAAAAGATACATTTTACACTTAAAGTAAGTTAAATATCAAACTTTGGTTACCAAAGAGGTTGCAAATTTTACGCTACGGGCCTCTATTGGCCAGAGATGCCAGATTTGAAGACATGTCTTCAATTTAAAGACATTTGAATCTCTGTGAAGACATTTATTTCGTGAAGACATTTTGAAGACTTTTCAAAATATTTGAAGACTTATCTACTTATTTGAAGATACTTGAAGACAATCAATAAGCCAGCGAGAGAAAATATAATTTTATTTCTTAGTTATAAATTCTGCGACTTCTATACAGCCCTCCCGTCCTGTAGTCGCACTTGGTCGACAACTAAGAAGCTTTGCACAAATCCAAGAAATTTATTTGTGTAGATGTGGCGAGTGTATTTATTAATACAAAAATAATGTGCCGTGCAGCCCGATCACCTTCCACAGTCTCTTAAAATGCCCCACCCCTTCCCCCTCCCATGGCGCTGCCTCTTGGATTCTGGAACCTAGGGCATCGACAAAACCGCCAGAATGATGCGCTCACGCTATGCACTCTTCCACGATTACTGTTTAAATAATTTCTGTTATCAATTTGAAGCCTCTCTTGTCTGAAAAAGTCAGGATAATGGTGGGTATTATGCTTTTTGCGCTCTCCACCCTGTTCGTGTGAAACGTTTCCGGATATTTCAAACTACCCTGGGGCATCGTGCATCTCCTTTCGACAGCTCTTTCGTATGACTTGTTGCATTGTTTGCTCGTTTCGTGTCGTGGTGCGCAATGCCACCCCTGATTAAAAAGAGAGCGAGATGTGTGCAAAATTGGTGTACCCGGTAAAAATCGTTTACTCATTAATGGGTACTTTTTCTCTGCTATCTCTTTCTCTCTGCTGAAAAAATCACCCATTTTAGGAGAATAAATTGACGATTTACTGTTTAAGTAGGTAGATCCACTTATTCTCCCAAAATGAGTAAAAGGTACAACAGAGAGAAAGAGATAGAAAAGAAAAAAGTACCCATTAACTCAGTAATATGTTTCTCCGTGTAATAACTTAGAGCTCATCACTCCACACGATTGCAAATTATAAAGTAGAAACTCGTCACCCAAGCAAGTAAGCCTTGTATGTAAATATATCCAGTTAGTCGATTCATGTACAGAGATTACGAGAGATTGGAGTCAAAATCGTGATTACTGGCATTACGATAATGTTCGTTTTTCCTGTAACAATATCACTCGTTTTTTCGCCTTTCCCGTACAACGAAAGTTGTACCGAAAAGGCTATCATTACACTCCGAAACGAACTTTTTATAGAAGCCTCTGAGACCTATAGTGTTGCCTATACCTATCGACTCAGCTCGACGAACATTAGACAACTTTTCGTAATCTTAACCGATTTTCTCTTAACAAGTTTTTATTCGACGAAGACAAAGCCTTGTTGATTACTATTGAATTTGATAACGATCGGTCATTGCGTTTAAAAAGTTATAGAAGAAAATAGGTACTTCGAACCATATAAGCCCCATATAAGGAGAATTGTCTTAACTAAATGCGAGAAAGGCATCACCAACGCTAGGTGGATTAATCCGATTTTTTTAAGAAATCAGAAGTGAATAAATAATATTTCTTACAAACGTTAAACAAGAAATTATCATCGCCATCATGTACTACTGTAGGGTAAAGAGAGAAGGGTTTGTTTAATTAAATTATGCTATACCTAAAACAATACGAGAGGGAGGATACTGCCTCTTTGAATCACGTCATGTGTGAACAGCCCCCAAATGAGAGTCGGAAGGTTTGATACAAGTAGGTTAATATTCCGCTTGTGTTTATACATTTTTCGTTACGTTATGAAATTCTCTTATACTGCTGAAAATTAATTTTGTCAGTATTTTTATGGTCATTTGAAATTCTTTTTTTTCCAGTTCAGCCAAAAACAATTATTGATATATGTAATTCTTTGGACCCTGCTTTGATCTTATAAATGATTAAAAGAAACAGATTTTCTTACTTTTCTTGCTAATACATTATAAAATGTAATAAAGAACACCTTCTTTCTTTAACTTCTTCTTATTGGCATTACGTCTCCACACTGGACAGAGCCGCCTCGCAGTTTAGTGTTCATTAAGCACTTCCACAGTTATTAACTTGCGAGGTTTCTAAGCCAAGGTTACCATTTTTGCATTCGTATATCATGGGCTAACACGATGGATACTTCTTTATGCCCAGGGAAGTCGAGACAATTTCCAATCCGAAAATTGCCTAGACCGGCACCGGGAATCGAACCCAGCCACCCTCAGCATGGTCTTGCTTTGTAGCCGCGCGTCTTACCACACAGCTAAGGAGGGCCCCAAAAGAACACCTTAGTGCTATCAAAATAGACTGTAGAAGAATAGAGATTCCATTATTTTTCATCGTCTCGCATTTATTTGCATTCATTTTGATGCATTGCAGCCATTCCGCAGGCTTTTTTGAAGGATTTTTTCCAAGGTGCCTTGAACATATGCAAACAGTAAACGACGTAATTGGGTAATTCCCAAAAACGTTATAATTTGAAGAAAAACGAAAAAAGCATCGTTGAAATAGAAACGAATCAAAGTGACGAACGTCACAGGCATGGTTCTTAACATGAAGTAAACGCATCTCTCATGGAAAATGGTATAACCAGAGTCCCATAGTCTGTGTTTGATTTGACGAAGAATTTGAAAAGATTGTTTAAAAATTCTAACAAGAAAGAGAGAAATAAAAAACTACATACAATCCCCAGTTTTCCCTGTTTCTCTTCAGAACATACCTGAAATTCGTTTGAAAAATTTAGGGAGGCATGGGGACGAAAAGTTAAAAACAGTAATTGTGTTAATAAACTCGCTACTTCGAATTGAATAAGATTATGTTTTCACAGATTTTGTTTTAGAAGTTTAGGTCTAAGATTTCACGCTTCCAAACAATTATTGTACACACTCAGTTTTCATTTCTGCAGTTTGGCAAAAATCCGCACAGCAGTGCGCCAGCAAAATAAATAACTTGAT
>NW_026942967.1:0-20745 GCF_024139115.2 Armigeres subalbatus | reverse complement strand
TCAAGTACTTAGAATGCTTGTAAAATAGATTGAATGTATCTGAGGGCAAGAAGACCAAAATATAAGAGTCCTTTTGAACGATTTTGCTATCGGTGAGAGCGATGACCCATTCTCACCCCCAGACCCATTGTCACCCCCGATGACGGTACTGATTGTTTTGATGAAGTACTGATAAGTTTGGTGAAATTTTGCCGTATTCTACATTTTAGCGCTAGTGTTTATTCCGATTTGCTACCCAGTAAACCACATATCGTATAAGAAATGAGGAATTGTATCGCATATATTGCCATTTTCTTTCACATTCGTATATGACTGCTTATAAAGATAGCTAAAATATGAATAATATTGTATATGATACCTGCGTATGCAATATTTACAATTGCGTTTATGAAAATCATAAACCTATATAAACAATATTAGTTTTATCGGATCATATCGGAAATATCGTTTATGTTTACAAATATTGTCATGCAAATCATATACTGATTTGCGTTGTACGTATATAGATTCTGCCTTCTGCGCGTTGATCACTGAACTAGTGAACCACTGAATCCACCGAATAAATTAATTTCAAAATAACTTATTCACCCCATCCAATATGCCAAAATTCCGATTATTGCTGGTGTACTTTTTTTGTTGCCAACCATTATCGCTCAATTTTTGCATTAACAACTCATCGAACAACTAAAATGTTCACACAAATCAAAAATACAAAACACAGTTCGAGAGTAAACACGATGAAAGACATTACTGATGTTGACATTTCATAATCGTTTATATGTGGGTAGAATCGTTTGGAATGATGCGCAATCGTTGTTATGTACGATCATTATCAAGATAATCATAAGTTGTTATCATATACGATGCAAGTCACATTTGTACGTACAACAACAAGGCATCAGAATCGTATCAATGTAGTTCATATCGTACACTGAAGCTCTTGTCAACCCATCTAGATTATGATTGTCAAAATTTTACTGCTTTTGAAGAGTTGTTGAGTAGCGCATGGGTAGAGCATCACCCTTTAGTTCCAGAGGTCAAATGTTCGAGGCAGGGTTGTTACTATTTCTTTTTTCAAATATTCACTGATTCGTACAAATGTTCATGAAAACTCGAGAAAGTCGTTATTTAGCACGTATATGGCCTCCACTTTAGTAGGTATATAGCGATTCAGTGCATTATATACATAACATCTTATGTGTATATGATGACCTTTGTTTGCAATCGGATTCATTCATTTGTTTATCGGTCGATCTGCATGGAATTCCCTACAGTCTGCAACAGACACTGGTCACTCTGCCGTAGGAAAGAGCTGCAAGGAAACAATACCAAGACACACGATCAGTTCAGCTGTTTGGCTGTGGTGTCCAGTAACGCTGTCCCGATATGGATTGGGATACCTGCAAAGCGCCACTACATGTGCGAAAAGACAGCCGACGAGTAAATCATCAACAGATCGGACGGTACAAAGTGATCCACTATCGACGTCGGGTGTGCGTCCATGCACAAATCGTTAAGGTCTTCGTTGTTCGTAATCTGTATACGTTGTAGCCATCAATCGTGTTATCGTCGAAATTCAGTATAATTTAGGAATATGCAATAAATTAAGTAAAAGCTATTAGTTATTAAGAATAAACGTGCATGTTGCTTGAACTAAATAAAATTTTAATAGTGTTTAATGTGATAAAACATGTGTAACTACTATGGTGTGAAGAAGCCTATGAACCTGCAGTTTATGTGGTGATTCTGTGCTGCTAAGGAAAACTCGAAATAATCAAATTGTAAACTGCCATCAACATCAAGTCTGCAATGCTGTAGAGCTATCAAACATGGTCCTTCGAACCTGATAGAGTGTCGAGGTAATCCACTCTGACTGGGTGAAACCTTCAAAAAGCGCCATCATCCAAGTGCTTTCATATCAGGATTCTATGGCGAGCTCGCCATTTCACCGTTGTTGACAAAGAAGTATACAAGGCATTATCAATGCCTCACTAAGGTGAGTGCGGTTTCAATCTATAAACACTCTAAAATTGTGCTACAAGATCGTCCTTTCTTGTTCATGTTTTCTGCTTCATCACCTCCGGGATCGTCAAACATCTGTCGGTGTAATCTGCATGGACGACTGCGACTGGACACGAATCTCTATATTTTCGGAATCCACTATCTCCGCTCGGTCATTTATGAATACTGGACAAATAATTGACATTGAGATCAACTGACGAGCTATTGTCTGCTTTTTGCTCGATTCTACCGCACCAACGACTACTACAAGTTAAACGAGCATCCAACTTGGATAAATAGTACAAGGCATCGAACTGCCTGTAGTCAGGTAATTGAGGTTCCAATAATTGTATCCAAGATTGCGCGGTCTGTGCGGTTTTTCTGGTTGTAGCTTGTTGTCGTTCATCGTGATGTCTGCGGCCGAGAGAAGAATTCGCGGTTTGAAAAACCGCAAGCGCAGTATTATTTCATCGATGTCCGGAATCGCGTCATTCGTATCCAAATATCAAGCTGAGAGAGATAAGCAGGAAGTATCCGTACGGTTAGAAAACCTCATCGCATTATGGTCGGAATTCAATAGTGTGCAAGGTGAAATGGAAACTCTCGAAGAAGACGACGATGTCTTGGAAGCTTATCTAAAAGAACGAACGGAAATCGAACGGGTATACTATAAGTCCAAAGGTATGCTGCTCCAACTAAACCACAATGATTCTCCACCCATGGCGGCCACTGCGGACACACATCAAGTCTCGCATGTTAAGCTGCCTGATATCAAGCTGCCAATTTTTGATGGGAATTTTGAGACATGGCTGAATTTCCATGATTTGTTTGTTTCGCGCGTGCACACTTCGACAAGCTTGCCGACTATTCAGAAATTCTATTACTTACGATCCTCTGTGACCGGAGAAGCGCTAGAGTTGATTCAAACTATACCCAGCTGCAATGAACAGTACTCCGTTGCATGGAATCTACTCGTAAGCCACTACCAGAACACCCGACGTTTGAAACGAACTTACGTTCAATCGTTGTTCGAATTTCATTGCATGAAACGTGAAAATGCCGCAGACATGCACGTGCTAGTTGACAAGTTCCAGTCGAATGTGAAAATACTGAAGCAGTTAGGAGAGCAAACGGAACATTGGGATGTACTTTTGATATACTTGCTTAGTACACGATTGGATGCAGTTACGAGACGGGACTGGGAGGAATATGCAGAAGAAAATGACGCAACAAAATTTCAACAACTGGTCGAGTTTCTTCAGCGTCGAGTCAACGTTTTAGAGACGGTATGGAACAATTCAGCAGAAATGTCAGCATTAACAAAGAAGTCGCACCCAACGCGTTCGAGTTAACTACAGCGCGTCACAACAGAGCACGCGCCAGTGCCCAGTTTGTTCTAGTTCACATTTCTTATATCAGTGCTCAGAATTTTCTGACATGACAGTTGATCAAAGGGAACAAGTAGTTCGAAGCAATCGACTCTGCCGAAACTGTTTGCGGCGAGGCCACATGGCGAAGGAATGCCAATCGGAGAGCAGCTGCCGCAAGTGCAGAGGGCGACACCATACTACTGTTGTGTTATGCAACCAAATCAGAGGGAGCCAATTTGGTTCAACCAGCGTTAGTTATTCAATCAAGCGAGGAAGAAGGTAGCAGTGAACAGGTATCATCAACGCCAGCGGTACACACGGGTATCACCAATTGCATTTCCTTTGAGCGAGCTAGAACAAAAGTGCTTCTGGCCACAGCCATTGTAATTATTGTAGATGATAACGGGGTTCATCATCCTGTACGAGCTTTGCTAGATTCGGGTAGCGAATGTTGCTTCGCAACGGAACGAATACTCCAACGAATGAAAGTTCGACGAAACAAAGTTAGTCTGCCAATCTCAGGGATTGGTGCAGCTGCCACTGAAGTTCACTACAAGTTTCAGTGCACAATAAGGTCAAGAGTTTCTGATTATGTCGCTACTATCGAAGCATTCGTTCTACCTAAAGTCACAGTAGACCTGCCATCCATTTCCATTGACGCATCTTGCTGGGCACTTCCTACGGGAATTCAGTTAGCAGACCCGTCCTTTTACCAATCCGGGGCAATTGATGTTGTGTTGGGAGCGGAATATTCTTCGACTTGTTTAATGTTGCAGGCCGCATTTCTTTGGGTGAATCCCTTCCGTTGTTAATCAATTCCGTTTTCGGATGGGTACTTAGCGGCAAAACACAAACGCCTCAGAATCAATCTCGACTACCTATAAGCAAGCAATGTTGTTACTATTGCTGATATACAACGTAGCATGGAGCGTTTTGGGCAATTGAGGATGGTTCAACAATAGTTCAATCTGCTGATGAAGCTTACTGCGAAAGGTACTTCACCGACACTGTTTTCCGCGGCGAAGATGGAAGATACATGGTGCACATACCGTTCAAGGAAGATACCCTGAAGAAGCTAAAAAGTAACAGACGCACAGCACTTCACCGTTTCCATTTACTAGAAAATCGTTTGAGCCGAGATTTGAACTTGGCGGAGGAATACAAGAAATTTATGGATGAATATGAGGAGTTAGGACACATGGAGCGAATTGACGTAACTGAAGTAGCATCCGGGCCGGCGTACTTTCTTCCCCATCATCCGGTCTTTCGTGAGGATAGCAGCACCACAAAGGTTCGGGTTGTATTTGATGCTTCGTGCAAGAGTTCAAGTGGAATTTCTTTAAACGATGCAATGCTAGTAGGTCCAACTATTCAGGAAGATTTGAGGGCAATCACGATGCGATCCCGCCTCTATCCAATTATGCTTATCGCAGACATTGCTAAAATGTATAGACAAATAGCACTTTCTCCAGAAGACAGCCGGTTTCATATGATTTTCTGGCGTCGGTCGCCAGAGGAATCCATCAATACCTACAAGCTAAAGACGGTGACGTATGGAACAGCTTCCGCTCCATTTCTTGCTACACGTGTATTGCAGCAGATTGCACAGGATGAGGCTACACATTTTCCACTCGCAGCAAAAGCCGCTAGCAAAGATTTTTACGTGGATGACTTCTTTTCTGGAGCAAAGACCGTTGCCGAAGCAATCAACCTACGAGATCAGCTGATTTCCATGTTTAACTCAGCTGGAATGCAGCTTCGAAAGTGGGCCAGTAATTGCCCTGAAGTTATTGAAGGGATTAGCCAAACAAACCGCGCAATGGAATCGTCAGTAAACTTCGACAAGGACCAACACATCAAAACCTTAGGTTTGCATTGGGAGCCCTTCTCTGACCAGCTGAAGTATGTTGTTCCTGAAGCACCTTTCGAGTTAAATTCGCACATTACGAAACGCAGCTCACTTTCCTATATTGCCAAGTTGTTTGACCCTCTCGGACTAGTAGGTCCTGTTGTAGTTGTTGCTAAGGTTTTTATGCAAGCGCTTTGGGGTCTTAAGGATGACAACAACAAATCATATGACTGGGATAAGGAGTTACCCGAGGACATGAAGCAACGCTGGATCGGATACTGTGCCGATCTACCTCGTTTGAACCAGCTGCGCGTCAACCGATTTGTTTTAATACCTAGTTCTACCTTAACAGAACTTCACTTTTTCTCGGATGCTTCCCAAGTTGCGTATGGAGCATGTGCCTATATTCGCTCATCAAATGCAACAGGGGACGTTAATGTTGCTCTACTCACGTCTAGATCGAAGGTCGCACCGCTTAAACAACAAAGCATTCCCCGTTTGGAGTTGTGTGGTGCATTGCTAGCAGCCGAGCTCTATCGCAAGGTTTCCAGTTCTCTAAAAATCGATATTAAGGCATATTTTTGGGTGGATTCTACAACTGTTCTATGTTGGCTCAATGCGAAATCTTCAACCTGGTCTACATTCGTTGGTAACCGTGTTTCAAAAATCCAGCAAATTACTGAACACTGTGAATGGAGCTACGTCGCTAGTCGCGAAAACCCTGCTGACGTAATATCTAGAGGACTACCAGCAACAGATTTAATCCAATGTAGGCAATGGTGGGAAGGTCCACTGTGGCTTCAAAACGCTAAGGATTCCTGGACCAAGCAATTTAGTGGAGAATTAGATCCCGAAGCGGCCAAGGAAGCTAAGAAAGTTTCATTGACTACTGCGTCTCCATCAATATCTTTTATCGAAGAATATGTCAGTCGTTTTTCAAACTATCAGCACATGCTCCGCGTTACTGCCTACTGGCGACGGTACTTTGTAAACCTACGATTGGCAACAAATGTTAGAGTGGTTTCCTTGCCGCTTTCTACTTTGGAAATTCAAAATGCTGAACTAGCTCTTGTAAGATTAGTACAAAGAGAAGCCTTTCTGCAAGAAATAAGAAGCGTAGAACTACATCAACCGATTCCATCTCACTCTCGACTCCGTTGGCTTCATCCGTTGATTGGTTTAGACGGAATTCTCCGAATCGGAGGAAGAATAGATCGGTCATCACAACCTTTTGAATCGCGTCATCAGATTCTGCTGCCTGGATCGCATCCGTTCACGACACTACTCGTACGAAGTCAACATGAACGTCTTCTGCATGCAGCACATCAGTTGCTTGCCAACACTATCCGATTGAGGTTCTGGATTTTAGGAGGAAGAAACACGATCCGACGTATTGTCCACAACTGTGTTACCTGTTTCCGAGCAAGACCAAAAGCCATCGAGCAAATCATGGCCGAACTTCCTTCGCAACGTGTTAATGCCTCACGACCATTTTCTGTTGTAGGAATCGATTTTTGGGGTCCAATTTACCTCAAACCTCGTCACCGCAGAGATGCACCGCCGAAGGCCTACGTTTCGGTGTTCGTTTGTTTCAGTACAAAGGCGGTTCATTTAGAATTAGTTGTGGATCTCAGTACAGCAAAGTTTCTACAAGCTTTTCGGCGGTTTATATCTCGCCGTGGTTTGTGCACGGATGTCTATTCTGATAACGGTAAGAACTTCGTTGGAGCAGCGCATGAGCTTCGCAAACTATTAAAAGCCGACGACTTTCGGCATGCAATTGCTGGTGAATGTTCAAAAATTGGTATTCGATGGCATTTCAACCCACCTCGCGGGTCCCACTTTGGAGGTCTGTGGGAAGCAGCGATCAAATCGGCACAGAAGCACTTCGTGCGTGTGCTAGGAGACCGGAAACTAGCTTTCGATGACATGGAAACACTCCTCGTTCAAATTGAAGGCTGTCTGAACTCTCGACCGTTAATGAAACTATCAGATGATCCGACAGATCTCGAAGCCTTAACCCCGGGCCATTTTCTTGTTGGATCATCGTTACAATCTGTCCCAGACGTTGAGTACGACTCCATTCCGATGAACCGACTGTACCAATGGCAACAAATTCAGAAAATGCTTCAGGACGTTTGGAAACGATGGCACGTGGAATATTTGCATTCCTTCAACCACGCAGCAAATGGATCAAACCACCAATAGAAGTGAAGAAAAATCAAGTAGTTGTTATCGTGGATGAAAATCAACCACCAATGCGTTGGCCCATTGCTCGGATTCATGAACTACATCCAGGACGAGACGGAGTCGTACGGGTCGTTACGCTGCAGACTAAATCAGGTCTGCTTACTCGCCCAACAGCAAAAATTTGTATACTTCCAATACCGCAGACACAAAACGAACAACCAGAAGAAACGTCTACGCTCTCTAGTTAGTGTTATCATTTGAGGATCGATCGAGCAGCATCAGGCAAAACAAATTCAAGGCCCTTTATCCGAAGGGTCCAGGTAAGGACCTTTCCAATACCATTTACCATTTTGAAGCCGGCTACCGGGTCTTATATTTTCATGTCTGTGAGGTTAACATCGGCGATGGATCCAAGAACCATCCAGAAGCTAGTGCTGAGGATAATACTACTATGCAGAAGCCAACAGTCACAAGGTGGCTATAGCATCCGGGGGCAGCTTATCGATACTTTAATTTTATATAAGGCTTTTCAACTGATGGATTCAGTCATTGGCGGCATCATCGGATTAGACAGAAATCGTCATTTCTGCCGGGGGCAGCATGTTTGCAATCGGATTCATTCATTTGTTTATCGGTCGATCTGCATGGAATTCCCTACAGTCTGCAACAGACACTGGTCACTCTGCCGTAGGAAAGAGCTGCAAGGAAACAATACCAAGACACACGATCAGTTCAGCTGTTTGGCTGTGGTGTCCAGTAACGCTGTCCCGATATGGATTGGGATACCTGCAAGCGCCACTACATGTGCGAAAGACAGCCGACGAGTAAATCATCAACAGATCGGACAGTACAAAGTGATCCACTATCGACGTCGGGTGTGCGTCCATGCACAAATCGTTAAGGTCTTCGTTGTTCGTAATCTGTATACGTTGTAGCCATCAATCGTGTTATCGTCGAAATTCAGTATAATTTAGGAATATGCAATAAATTAAGTAAAAGCTATTAGTTATTAAGAATAAACGTGCATGTTGCTTGAACTAAATAAAATTTTAATAGTGTTTAATGTGATAAAACATGTGTAACTACTATGGTGTGAAGAAGCCTATGAACCTGCAGTTTATGTGGTGATTCTGTGCTGCTAAGGAAAACTCGAAATAATCAAATTGTAAACTGCCATCAACATCAAGTCTGCAATGCTGTAGAGCTATCAAACAACCTTCTTTTATCAATAGCAAAAAGTATAAAAATGTCGACTGGGTACTAGATGGTGGATCCTAGCTTATGTAGTGTAAATCAACGCCATCACTTCCTGCATTCATTCCCGACGATCTTCCTGAGATAATTGTCGACGGAATTCCAGAAGACGTTGTCAGAGGAACTGCTTGGGGAATAACCGAAAAATCTTTTGGATTGACTCCCGAAAAAAAATCCTGTAAGAACTCTTCAAAGAACTCCTGGAGTTATTTACGGAGGAATTCCTGAAGGTAATCTTGAAGTAATTTTTAGAAAAAATCACGAAGGAATACATGAACAATCGAAGAAATGCATGCCGGAATACCCGGAATAAATTGTGAAGAAATTTTCTGAAGACCTCCTGGAGGAAGTCTTAAAAAGGGCTCTGGAGTTCTGTAATGAAATTCTAAATGAGTTCCAAAAGTCACAAAAAGTTTCTACAAAAAAATCACAAAAACATTGGAATATCTGATAGATGGTCCCGATGGAGTTTCTGAAAACTCAGAAAAAAAATCGGTGTCTCTGTGATTTTATCAGCAGTAAGCACGCATGTTTTCAAAAAGAAGCAACGGCATTGGTGCCGTATTTCTTTGTTTCGCGATGAGATGTTTCTCTATCTCTGAGACAACCACCACGCTAAAGTGTGTTGCCTCCTCCTTCATGCCGTGGGTTACCTAAAATGTTCTATCGGGGCATCTAGAACATTTTTTTTTCTGGAGTTTTAGTGGAAATCTTATTTACCATCAAACTCACCTTCACCAAAATTTTATAGAAAAATGATAAAACCTGATAAATGATAAAAACTGATAAAACATTTTATAATTGCACTTACGTGAAAAACTCAAAGGTGCAGCCCAATCGGGTTGTACGCAAAGGTGACGTAGGACTGCGTAACTATTCGAAATTTATGGTATATGCCATGATAATTTGTGTCTCTTTATTAACATCGATCAAACTGCTCGAAGGACAACTAAATCATGAAGTCGAATAGTTGCTCCCAGTTATATGGACTTTGAGTCTCCAACCGGGGAATTAAAATGACTCATCGGCCGCATCGTCGCTGAAGCCTCTCGACTAGCTTTCAGTGGAGGACATCACAATCATAGAAGGCACCATCCTTAAAAATGTCCGGAATAAAAAGAAATAAGCAGAATCAAAAGTAGCGTGAAACCAAACGCAAATATATTTATTTGAAACGTTTGATTTCGCCCGCGATGTAAGCGTACGTGGCAAAATGAGGAGAACTTTAATAATTAATTACACACAGTCATCGATGATTTTTCGCTATGCCTCCAACATTTGGAATCAATTTTCAGCATTGCCACTGCTATCCACGCCTTCGTGCTGTTGTGTCCGCTCCGTTGCATCAAACTTTGTCGAACCGCTCTTTACGAAATACCGACTAAAATAGCTCGCGCACGCCGGAATACAGCTTTCTTGTATTCAATAAATTAAGCCCGCCCCTTTGTGATCTGTATGAGTGTAAATATAATGTGCACTCATAACGATTAATGAAGGGGCGGAGCTAATGGAATTACTTCATTAGATATAAGAAAGCTGCTTTTCGGCGCGCGCGAGCCATTTTGATCGGGATTCCGCAGACAACGGACCGTTCGGAATATGACAAATTCTAAGAATCCGCGCAAGATTCTGAATTTGGTTATGAGATGTTGTTTATCTAAGATGCGTATTGTTGCGAGGAATAACAACATAAATTTGACTCAAGACGAAGTTTCTTCATATTACCAAACATTATCTCTTGGCATCTGTCTGTTCGAGCGACGTCCACCGATGGGTGGCTGCTGTAGATAGTTTCCACTTAGGTGGCGTCTTCAGTGGCGTAGCCAGAAAATTGGTCTGGGGAAGGGGGGGGGGGGGGGAGGGTTTCTGAACATTTTTTAATTTCGAGAAGGTTCTGGGGGGAAGTTTTATGTCCAAAGCCACCTCCGTGGCTACGCCACTGGGCGTCTTCATTGATTTTATACAAAAGCCAACATTTTATACAATAGAAGGTTGATCCGACTATCCGAAATAATCTTTCGTCAAAGAGCAAAACTCAATCGTGAATAGCGAATTTGATAGCGCGTCGGAGGGAGATTATGCAGTAAATTTGAATGGATGGAATCACTAACAGCAACCAAGCTACCGCGCCAAACCCGATGCCACCGAAACAGTCCATTTTCGCAATTAACTCTTTCTTTCCATAAAATGTTGGTCCTGAAAAGAACCAATTTCCTTTTCCCAATGTGCCTTTCCAATAACTGCATCCAAACGCTTGTCGGCACCTTGCGTTGAAACTGTCCGATCGCCACTCGATGATTTTTCGCAAAGCCTCCACCATTTGGAATAAATGTTCAGCATCGCCTGCCACTGCTATCCACGCCTTAGTGCTGCTGTGTCCGCTCCGCTGCATCAAATGTCGAACCGCTCTTTATGGAATCTCATTCAAAATGGTTAGCGCGCGCCGGACAGCAGCTTTCTTGTATTCAATAAATGAAGCCCGTTAGCGCCGCCTCTTTGTGATCTGATATAGGTGTAAACATAATGTGCACTCATAACGATTAATAAAGGGGCGGGGCTAATGGAATAAATCCATAAGATATAAGAAAGCTGCTGCGAGCTATTTTGATCGGGATTCCGCAGACAACGGACCGTTCGGAGAATGTTATTTGCAACTGCCTTGCAAGCGGGAGAAAATGCAACAAAATAAATAAAAGATTTTAAAAATTAGGTTTTACGTAAATCAAATAATTTTTTTTAGCGAAGAGTCCTGGTTGGAAAACGCATCATAATTTAAAAAGTGAAAAAAAAATTGTTTTGCACTTTTTTTCCCAAGCAATTTTGTCAAAAAACAAAGGGAAAGGAAACAAAGGGACAAAGGGAAAAAAACAAAAACAAACAAGAAAGGCAGAGCATTTTTCAAGCTAATTACGCCATGATCTAACACATGAGATTCAAAATAATTATTACCAATGGGAAAAAGTATATCTTTGACGTCATTTTTCAACGAATTATAACTGAAAATCCATCTTCCACTCGAAACTTACGATCTGTTTGTAAGAAACGTAAGTAACGAAAGTATTGTTAATATTCCAACCGCGGACGTTGAAATGCTGCAATACAGCTAAAGAAAAAAGTCTCCTGAACAGCGTATCCACTAAGGGTATGCGATAACACACTTTTTCCTAACGAAACGAAACGAAACGAAATTTAAAATGTCTATGTTGATTCGGATCGAAACGAAACGAAATAAAGATTTCTTTCGATATTTCGAAACGATACGAAATCAAGGTTCATTTAATTCGAAATTTTTCGAAACGAAACGAAATTTTAATTTTTTTTCCGCGGAATTTTTATTAAATTGTTTTTACATTATGTACGCAATTCTGATTTCACTTTTTCGAAGTCGAATAACTGTTTTGCGACCAAAAGAGTCACAATAACAGAAAAGGAAATCTGTGATAAATAGCATAGCATAGCATAGCATAGTTACGGTGTACTTCGTAGATTGGACACTAGTGATACTCATGTTTTTCTTTTGAAATCCTCAGAAATCAAGGTGGGTGTGGTCCTTGATTTCAATCTAGGATAAAAATCACAAAAGCATGAGGATTACTACTCCTGGCCACGCCCATCTTCACCGTAACTTGGGAGGGGAAGGAAGTGTTGGTGTAGTACTTACTTAACGAGAGGCCCCCGACTCAGCGACACCCTCATAAGTACCACGGAGTTGGATATTGGGGAAGGTATTCGTTGGGTCAGGATATGCCTGTAGCTGACAATGTGACCGTGGTAGATCTTACACCGTAACACACCACGCAAAGGTGTCTACCCAGCGTTACGGGGTAGAAAAGGAAATCTGTGATAAATCGCCACATTCTCGCCGCATATACCATTGGCGATAAGACAATACCCCAGCATTTGTGCCGCTTTCAAAGAAATTCATCGTGGAGCATGTGTTCCCGAATCTGATCAATTTTATATCAGTAAGTATATAAAAATAAAGAAATTGCGGGATTTTTCATATATGGATTCAAATTTCGTTTAAAACCTTAGTTTATTTAAGAATTATGTAATTATGCTAAAGCATATTTCATACTGTCTTGTCAGCGTGGACTAAATATTGACTTAGTCAAAATTAGAAAATGAATGCTTAGATTTATTTTTTTTATTTAGTGGGATACTCAATTATGTATCCACTTCTTCCAGGTGTATACGCAGATAGAGAATTGATAATACTAGACCAACATTTGAAAAAGCGTATCAACCAAAATGTATTCCTTTTTATTCTTCGTCTACATATTTAGCATACATTTGCTCACTAGAAGAATCCTGTGCACCTTTCTAAAATGTACGAAGATATGTATTTCCAATTGAATTTAACAGACCCATAGTCTTATATACAATCAGCTCGACAAACTGACCTATTGTCTGTGTGTTCTTGACATATGAGAACAGCTGTTATGGTCAGTATAAGCTGAAAGCAATCTTAAGTAATTTTAATGATCTTTCAACCCGTTCTGAATTTTATTTTTGCAAATTTCATGCGAAGATCTAGAAATGCCCACAAATCTGCAATGTTCCTTACATACAGCGCCGTAGCGTGCGGTTGGCCAGGTTGGCCTCCGCCAAGGGCGCCAGTCTTTAGGGGGCGCCGAAATCAAGGATTATGCTATAAGCAAAAGACAAATTATTTAGTTTAGGGTTGGTACAATGGTAGAATTATGTCTTATGACAAGTAAGAGATATGTAGAATAATCTAGAGCAAGCCAAAAATATTGCCTTTTTTCCACATCAACATGTTATATGGATTTGTTTTAGTTTTGACTGCTAATCCGATTTCTCAAAGACTTCCGAAACCGGTTACAAGATTTATTTATTTATTATCAGACTAAGGCCGGAGTGGCCTGTGCTGCACATAAAAGACTTCTCCATTCAGCTCGGTTCATGGCTGCACTTCGCCAACCACGCAGTCTGCGGAGGGTCCGCAAGTCGTCCTCCACCTGATCGATCCACCTGCCCGCTGTGCACCTCGCCTTCTTGTTCCCGTCGGATCGTTGTCGAGAACCATTTTCACCGGATTACTGTCCGACATTCTGGCTACGTGCCCGGCCCACCGCAGTCGTCCGATTTTCGCGGTGTGAACGATGGATGGTTCTCCCAACAGCTGATGCAACTCGTGGTTCATTCACCTCCTCCACGTACCGTCCGCCATCTGCACCCCACCATAGATGGTACGCAACACTTTCCTTTCGAAAACTCCCAGTGCGCGTTGGTCCTCCACGAGCATCGTCCAGGTCTCGTGTCCGTAGAGAACTACCGGTCTTATAAGCGTTTTGTAGATAGTCAGCTTGGTACGGCGGCGAACTCTATTCGATCGGAGCGTCTTGCGGAGTCCAAAGTACGTACGATTTCCAGCCACTATGCGTCTCCGAATTTCTCTGCTGGTATCGTTATCGGCGGTCACCAGTGAGCCCAAGTACACGAATTCTTCAACCACCTCGATTTCGTCACCACCGATAGAAACTCGTGGTGGGTGGCTCACATTGACCTCTCTTGAGCCTCTTCCTATCATGTACTTCGTCTTCGACGTGTTGATGACTAGTCCAATCCGTTTAGCTTCGCTTTTCAGTCTGATGTAGGCTTCCTCCATCCTCTCAAAGTTACGTGCCATGATATCAATGTCGTCGGCGAAACCAAATAACTGGACGGACTTCGTGAAAATCGTACCACTCGTGTCAATCCCTGCCCTTCGTATAACTCCCTCCAAAGCGATGTTGAATAGCAGACACGAAAGACCATCACCTTGCCGTAACCCTCTACGGGTTTCGAAGGGACTCGAGAATGCCCCTGAAACTCGAACTACGCACATCACCCGATCCATCGTCGCCTTGATCAACCGTATCAGTTTATCCGGAAATCCGTTTTCGTGCATTAGCTGCCATAGCTGGTCCCGATCGATTGTATCATATGCGGCTTTGAAGTCGATAAATAGATGATGTGTGGGCACGTTGTATTCGCGGCATTTCTGCAATACCTGACGTATGGCGAACACCTGGTCTGTGGTAGAGCGTTCACCCATAAATCCCGCCTGGTACTGCCCCACGAACTCTCTTGCAATTGGTGTTAGTCGACGGCATAAAATTTGGGAGAGTACCTTGTAGGCGGCGTTCAGCAATGTGATTGCGCGGTAGTTGCTACAATCCAGCTTATCGCCCTTTTTGTAGATGGGACACACGACACCTTCCATCCACTCCTGCGGCAGAACCTCATCCTCCCAAACCTTGGTAATCACCCAGCGCTCTAGCCAGTGCTTCACCACCGTGTTTAAACAGCTCTCCTGGTAGTTGGTCAACTCCAGGGGCTTTGTTGTTTTTCAGCCGGCCGATCTCCTCCTGGATTTCCTGGAGATTCGGAGCCGGAAGCCGCATGTCCTGCGCGCGTGCTCCTAGGTTCATTACCATACCGCCACCGTTGTCTGCCATATCGCCATTCAGGTGCTCTTCATAGTGCTGCCGCCACCTTTGGATCACCTCACGCTCGTTCGTAAGAAGGTTCCCGTTTATGTCCTTACACATATCGGGCTGTGGCACGTGGCCCTTACGTGAACGGTTCAACTTCTCATAGAACTTTCGTGCGTTATTAGCGCGGTACAGTTCCTCCGTCTCTTCACGGTCTCGATCTTCCTGCTGGCGCTTTTTCCTCCGGAAAATCGAGTTTTGTCGGTTCCGCGCCCGTTTGTATCGTGCCTCGTTCGCCCTTGTGCGGTGTTGCAGCAGTCTCGCCCATGCTGCATTCTTCTCCTCAACTAACTGCTCACATTCGCCGTCATACCAGTCGTTTCTCTGATCCGGAGCCACCGTGCCTAGTGCAGCGGTTGCGGTGCTTCCAATGGCGGATCGAATATCTCTCCAGCCATCTTCAAGAGATGCTGCGCCTAGCTGCTCTTCCGATGGGAGTGCCACTTCCAGCTGCTGCGCGTAATCTTGGGCTAGTCTACCGTCTTGTAGCCGCCCAATGTTAAGCCGCGGCGGACGACTCCGACGCGTGTTGATCACCGTCGAGAGTTTTGAGCGCAGACATACTGCGACGAGGTAGTGGTCGGATTCAATATTCGCACTGCGGAAAGTGCGTACGTTCGTGATGTCGGAGAAGAATTTACCGTCGATTAGAACGTGGTCGATTTGGTTTTCCGTTACTTGATTAGGTGATTTCCATGTGGCCTTGTGGATATTCTTCCGGGGGAAGAAAGTGCTTCGGACTACCATTCCGCGGGAGGCTGCAAAGTTTATGCATCGTTGGCCGTTGTCGTTCGATACGGTATGCAGACTATCCGGTCCGATGACCGGTCTATGCATTTCCGCCCTTCCTACCTATGCGTTCATGTCACCGAGGACGATTTTGACGTCCCGCAGTGGGCATCCATCGTATGTCTGCTCCAGCTGTGCATAGAACGCTTCTTTCTCGTCGTCGGATCTCCCTTCGTGTGGGCAGTGCACGTTGATGATGCTATAGTTGAAGAAACGGTCTTTTATCCTCAGCTTGCACATCCTTGCGTTGATTGGCTGCCACCCAATCACGCGTTGGCGCATCTTTCCCAGCACTATGAAGCCGGTTCCCAGCTCGTTGGTGGTGCCACAGCTTTGGTAGAAGGTAGCCGCTCGATGCCCGCTTTTCCACATTTTCTGTCCTGTCCAGCAGATTTCCTGCAGCGCTACGACATCGAAGTTGCGGGGATGTAATTCATCGTAGATTATCCTGTCGCAACCTGCGGAAGCTTCCAGCGACTTGCAGTTCCATGTTCCAAGCTTCCAATCGTGATCCTTTATTCGTCGCCCAGGTCGTTGCCGATTGTATCGAGTCGTAATATCTTCTATGTCGTTCGTAATAGTTGTTTTTAAAGGCGGCTTATTGGGCCTGCGCAAACCTCCTGTCTCGTCGGAGGGCCGTCGTGTCAGGGCTGTTTAGCGTCCCACCTAACACCAGGACTTGGGCTTGTGCGTTTTGAGCGGCACACGGTCGCTTTGGCGGAGCCTACTTACGGATACATGCAGCTTTTTATAGAGGTGTAACAGGGCCCACTGTCAAACCCCCCCACATCCTAGGCAGGCGCCACAACTCGCAGATGGCCTGGGGAGGGATCGTCAAGCCCTTGGACATAGTCCCTGCTGCTCGGTTACAAGAGGGCAGTAGAAAAAAGAGAAAAACAAAAATATAATCAACCGTCTAAGCCGAATTAAGTACTCTACATTTAATTCCACCAATTATTTTCGATATCTTTGCAAATACGTATTTCGACCACAACTGTGTGGTCGTCTTCAGTGTCTCGTACTTGACTCGACTTTAGTCGTGGTCGAAATACGTATCTGCAAAGATATCGAAAATAATTGGTGGAATTGAATGGAGAGTACTTAATTCGTCTTAGACGGTTGAATACATTCCACTAAAAGAGCTTAATTAATTGTTCCGAAAAATATAATATTTAACAAGTTATTTGACAATCATGGATTTTGATTATCAACATTGTGTGAATCGGATTATTTACAATTTTAGCTATTACATATTTGGGCCACCGAGGGATTTCCGGAGCCATAATGTTTGATAGCAGTGACTATTACCCTTATGAACCATATCAGAGCTTGAGCTTGATTGACTGCTCGTAGTTGCTACTCCATTATGACCAGATCAGCTGTTCTTGCAAAGGGAACCAACAGATGTTTGCTTGGGACTAGCACACATCTTCAATGTACAAGTACTGGTGATCTCATTTGTTAGGTCATACTGGCGCCTGCCACGTCAGAATGCAAGTCAATGTAGGGAAGGGGAGGAAATGATGATGCAATCACTCGCCCACTGCAAGCCGAATATACCTCTGCACTTGCCACGAGTTCATGCGGAATTTGTTGGAATTTCTGGGTTAGGTTGGAGAGGCAGAGGTTCGTCTTGGTTAACGAGCTGCCAATGTGATAGATAGGAGAAGGTAACTGATGGAATTTTTAATTGGATGTAGGAAACGAGCTCTATAGTTCATTTCCAATTCTAGCAGATTACTGTTAGAATACTCAAGTTGAAGGTATAGGAATAGTAATGGAAACGGTATGGAAGTCCATTTCCAGTTCTAGCGATTGCTAGAACATGAGAAATAAAGAGAAAGATACAAAGTAGGAGAATGGAACAGACCTGGGATTGAACCCACGACCTCCTGCGTATGAGGCAGAAGCAGTAGCCATATGACTACCAAGCCCGCTATTACCCTTATGAACCATATCAGAGAAGAATAAGTCGCATGCAGATCACATCATTAACTCGGCGCGTCCTTGATGTGTCTACGCTTCATCGACTTGTACATGGATCTATTCACTGCAGCATTATTAGTGACCTCCAGTTTTGGTTTCCCACGCATGGTCTACGTCAGTTGGATCAATTCTACACCCCTAGATCAAGGACAAACCTGGGAAAAGCTGCACCTCTTTCTCGTTTATGCGAAACTTACAACGAGGGCTACAACGAAGTGGACATTTTTATGGAGCTTTCGCAATTTAAAAGGATTACTTGAAACTAGCAGCTTTGCTAAGCTTTAAAACTTGATTGTATTGTGGTCCGATTTTTAGGTAACCCTGTAGGACACTATACAATATATGAGATAAATAAATAACTTAATTAACTAAAAAAAGGACAATTCACACTCAAATTCATTGGTTTGAATTTATTCAGCTTTTTTAAGTGGACATCTTTAAAAGGTTACATTCATAATAAACCGATTGACAAAATTTAGAAGTGCCTTTTGTTCTTATATCCGGAAGTAGTGGTATGGATTTTTGTGTAATTTATAGTTCAGGTAAATTTCCCGGTTCTTGATTTTTTTCATTTCTTCTTCTTCAAATGTATATTGGTCCTGAGGTGGACGGAAATTCCGACCATTGAACAACCCACTGCATAGTTCAATTTTATCAACACAAATATGTACAGGAAGTGACTTCAAACTATCGACAGACACAGTCCTGAGTTAAATTTTCCTTGATCCAAACAGATCCGTTGGCGAATTCGACCACCAACCAATCGACACACCATACAGTTATTTTTGATTTAATTTGTCCTAACTGGGTTCAGTGGTCCAAAGCTACATTTTACTTGATCCAAATAGATTCAATGGCAACTCCCGGCCACCAACAAACCAACTCCAAAATATGGTTTTCCCTGATTCGACTAGATCCGGAAGAAACTCTGACCTTCAACCATCTCACCCCAGAGTGAAATTTTATTAGCTCTGTTCGGTCCAGAAGTGGTTTCAAAACACCGTCAGACCCACTCCAAAATCGGATTTTCCTTGACGCGAATAGGACCGATAACGATTCCGAAAATCGACCGACGCATTTCAGAGCTGGATTTTATTGACCCAACTAGACCCAGCAGTGCGTAGGCTCTGTAAAAAACCTTAACATTATTAATGAACTTCCAGCACGGCTCTAGAAGGTCACTCAAATAACTTGTGAAATAATCAAAAAAAGTATCACCAAATAAAAACAAATCTTAGATGGACATTCTGCAATTCAAATGAACTCCAGGAACAAAAGTTCTTGTTCTCTTCACAGTATTGAATGATGTTTAAAGCATCTTTAAACCATTAAACCTTCTAATTTTACTGTTCATGCATTTCAAATTGTCAAATTGTTGTTAAATTTTCCCATTTTTATAATCAAGAGAGGGGCGCCAAATCATGGTTTCGCCAAGGGCGCTAGCAGTCCACGCTACGGCTCTGCTTACATATTGTGCAAATAGTCAAAGAAGAGCTTCCCGAGCAAAGTCTGAAAACATGATGAGAGCATATAGAAAACACATTTTGATTTTGACATCAAATTGAAATCATAATTTGTTTCATCATGATTGATTTCATATTTTGATCCTTTGCTCTCATCGATAGCAGGAATAGTTTTCGATTTGATGTCACAGTAAGGTTTTTCTGCTATACATTTTGTTATTTTAACCGTTAAAACGACCAAAAATATATCAAATTAAGTAATCATATTCGGCGATTTCACAACATCAAAACGAGTTATCGTTTTGCTCTCAAGCTTTGCTCGGGTTATTAGCTTGATTAACTGTACACATCGTAGTTGCTAATCATGATTGGCCGAGAAACAGCAAATATGCACAGCTCACCAATTAAATAACATTCTTGGGATACAAAAAAGTTATTCTTATTATATACTTGCTTCGGTGTTTCCAATTCGTGACCAATAATGGTGCTGGTCACGTGCTTATAGTCAATTTAGGATTAGGAGAGGAAAATTGGTTGAACACTCATTGTTATAAGAGACCAAGGAATGCTCTGCATCTCCGTGAGCGCTACGAGAAACGAATCGTTGGTTAGTTGAGAAGGTAATTCTTGTGAAACCCCTTGGTGAGCGACAAAATATATATTACGAAGTCATTTTGAAAACAAGAAGACGAAAACTGTGTTTCAAATCAATCCAACGCAAGACCAATGTGTTTCGTTTAATAATCTTCTACAACACGATCGATCCCGCACCAAATAATTTTGTGCTCTTCGATGCAGACATTAGTTTTATCACTTTACGTTCTCCCACACTATTTGGCGTGATCAGCATCAACACGATCGATTGCACACACAACAAATTTCTGCTACGCGAGGTAGATTTTTTTAACTTCACGTTCTCCCGGAATAGCTGCCGTCCCATGACCAGCATCCACATGATCGTTTCCGCATTCATATATAAGAAAACTACATACGAATTTGTCGACTAAAAATGAGGTTATATAGTAAGCGTTAATAGGAATATTGTATAACCTAAAGTTTTGAAAACAACTTTACGATTATGTTCAGCGGCGCAGCCAAAATTTTTGATAATATAAAGTATGGTTGAAGTTTAAATTTGTTTCGAAATTCCGCGGAATTCCGTTAAATTTCGTTAGAAGCTAGTTTTTTCTAGCGAAATTTTTGTAATTTTACGAAACGAAACGAAATCAAGAAATCAGATTTCGCCATGCTCAAATTCCGCGAAATTCCGCGGAATTTCGTTTCGAACCACCTGAAACGAAATTTTTCGAAATACCGCATATGCTTAGTATCCACTTCCCGTC
>NW_026942966.1:2880-22990 GCF_024139115.2 Armigeres subalbatus | reverse complement strand
CCGATTGAGCGATTCGCGGTTGTGCAATACGGAAAATATTGTATTTTTTTTACCATGTTGAGGAATGAATTCTCCATATCACAATCTTTAATTTCAATTCAACTTGCTAATGATCAATATACAGTATGTATATATTAACTTGTTATCGTTAAAAATGAACAATAACAACTACAATTCGTATTAATTTAATCAGATAGATAAAAACAGCGTATCAGATTTTTCTTTCGTTTGATTTGAGTAAGAGAAAAACACAATTTTTTTTGTTTGAAAACAAAAATAAATAAATCAACATTGATGTTTTATAAGGGCGAATATAGGCAACGCAAATCATAACAGTTAAATAAGTTTTTGTTCAAACAATTTTATCGGCAATTAGAACCATCGCACCTAAAGAGCCCCGCACATAGCATACGTTTGCGTTGCGTTTGACAGTTTTCCCATGGGAAATGTGTCAAACGCAACGCAAACGTATCCTATGTGCGGGGCTCTTAACATTTTACAGGTATCTGATAAAGTTTTATACATCTGCAGTTGAAATTCCTAGTTTTCATGAAAACTTCAGAAAACCTTATACTTCACATTTGCAACTTAGGCTCTTTTGAAACGACAATGTTGAACTGTCAAACAGCTGTCAGCAAAAGAGCAAACGTTCTTTATCTCTGAGTACGTACGCAGCCATATACACGATTAGAAAAAATGTAAAAAAGTCACGGTTTAAAAAAAGTATCTAATAAGGTTTTACCACAGATAACAGACATTGAAGCTAGAACAACTTTTATTGAAAATCCTGTGTAAACTTTTGAATGGATATACGTTGGCCCACTACTGCCATCTACTCAACTGATTGCGGCAGTACATAAGGATGCAGCTGAATTACAACCGTTGAACGCAGCCAATGCTTTTGACAGCCGCAATCGGGCTGCGTTTTCAATAACAATGATTCTTGCCCCATCTCCAATCGATTGCCAAACGCGGTCCCAATTTAAAATACATTTGAATTAACGGTTGCGGATGTTTACACACGTATGGGATGCTAGCCTCAACATCTGTTATCTGTGGTTTTACATCAAATAAACATAACCTCAAAAACTCAATCGAATGAACTCAATTTGACATTTATCGGTGGTAGGTTCATGAGGTTCATCCTATCTCCCACAGCAAGCGGATGAACCTTTGTTTATATACAAACCACCGATACCTGTCAAATATGGAAGAAATTCACCAGGACGCAGCCGTGGCTACATACGTGTGACGTCACACTGTGAAACCATATACTAAGGACACACCTGTGGTACTTGTACCATGGTACAAGAGGACAAGAAAATTATTCCAAGACTATCTTTGATAAAGACAATAATCGGCACGAAACTCATTTCAAGATTCTTGTACCATGGTACTTGTACCACCAGTGTGTTATTAGTATAATACTAGGCTGGGTGGTGCGGATAGAATCGATTTGGTTGTCAAACTGAAGCCAAAATTTTTTATTGTGCCGGAGCCAAACATTCCCAGCAAACAAAATGTGAGTCGTGAGCCATTCGTTAGGCACTAGACTGCGTGGCAATAAATGGTGTACCATACCAATCGTCGACATGCATACACGTGATGTAATACGTCAAACGAAGGCTGTTCTTCCCGCTCCTTGGGAAAAATATGATAGTCGCATTTTTTTCATAATTTGTATTTATATCGAAAATCGCCTAATACATAATAATTTCGGTTCCTTTTCGGAAAAAAGCTTATTGATTTCATTAGGGATTGACCATAATGGGACTACTAAAACTATGATTGGTGTGAAGGACGCCAAGTCGAGTCAAGTACTAGAGACTGAAGACGCAAGATAGCCTTAAAGTTGAAGTCAAAATACGTATCTGTAAAGATTAATACATGGAATTAAATGGAATAGTACTAAACTCATCTTATGGTAGGTGGATTATGTTTTTTTTTGTAAATTAAAAGGTGTCATCGTATCAAACGAATTTGATCCACTAATCTGAACATGTTCTGTGGTGAATTGATGTTGAATATGGCATATGCATTAGTGTCACAATTTGTGCTGTAACCCTGTATGGTGCATCTAACCTATAACTAGATCACTATTGAGTATGTTCCACTTATTTAAATTAGTCAAGGGGTAAGCCACTCGGCACAGTTCCAGAATATTTAATTGTGCCCACTGTGCCTTGAATGTGCCTGAACTGTGCCGAAGCAAAAATAACATTATTTTTGGGGGCACTGTCTTTTTTGTATGTATGGCATCACTGACAAATTATTTGTTTATGTTTATTACAAAAAAAAAACACGAAGCAAGTGCAAGTAAATTTTATTTCGTCTAAGCTTTTAAGTATTTTATTCAAAATTATATAATTATGGAACCACTATATACAGTAAGTTTATTTTATATACTAAAATACCAATTATGATTATATGCCAAATTAATTGTGCAGCCTGATATCATTTTTCAGTTCTGGCTGGTGCGTTGTGCAGCAGCAGCAGCAGCAGCAGAAATTTTGGAACTCCTTTGAACGAAAGCTTTATCCGCTAATGCCTATTCCACCGCCACTTCAGTTACCATCAGGCAATTCAACAGTTGGACTGGCAAACAGATCTGGCGATCCCATTAAATATGGACAACATGGTTGCATAACTGTACCTGTCACACAATCCGGAGATATTAAGTAGTTCGTCACCTATCACACGTCTACGGACCAGCTGGGACGGCCACTGGCACGGAATGAGATTCATTCAAATGTTTCATAGATGAAAGATTTACGCAATTAGCCTTCGAGTCTGAATAAAAAGAAATGTCGGACAGGCAGCATGTCGAAGCGGCACCCCATATGTAAAAAACGTCTCCAAATCTTTCACCATCAAAGTCTTCCTGTACATGTAATTCTACACTGTCGTGGTGACCATATATGGTCTATTCCCCCTGCCACATTTTCTTATCGACGTCTGTTTTCCACCATCTAACCGGAATCTTAATTACCGACTCCATGATCATTCCTTTCGAAGTTTTGACCGATAAATATCACCAGCAGCAATCGCGTCTGGAAGTGTTGTCCAATAACAACAGCAATAATAAATTTTTTAAATCAACCTAACAAACAGTACGACAAAAATAAAATAATATTATGTTAGCTTGAAAAAAAAAACTTAGCAATAACTAACCGACAACGCATAACGCTACTAAACCTTATCTAATTAGGAGTTGTTTTGTATTTAATTCATATATTTTGAATATGCGCTTTATCACATTGATTTGCTCATTGAGAAAAAGAGATTTACTCTATTTACTGTTTTTTGGCCCATAGTTTGATCTGACCATTTTTATTTTTTAATGTGAAACAATGGGACTCTGGATTCCCATTAGGGTTTCCCAGATAAGTCATAAGACATCAACTCATCGCGTTGTGCTAAGTTGATTAACATATAAAAAACGGCCTTTCGGGCCTCCAATAATAAAAATCGTGTCTGGAGTAACATATGGTCTATCCAGAACATAATTAGAACGCTTTTTATACCGAATTTTTCTCCAGATACAGGCAGCTTTCCTAACTTCGGAAGTAGTGCGCTGGATTCGCCTAAAGATGCACTAAACAACGCATTAATTAGTTTGACAGATAAAACTTCGGAAGAAAGTTGGTGCTACGCCGACAATATAGCCTTTTCGTTATACCATGGCAGCAATGTAAAAATTACTTTATTATTAGTAGTGCTGTCC
Organism: Armigeres subalbatus; assembly: GCF_024139115.2. Lineage (NCBI taxonomy): Eukaryota > Metazoa > Arthropoda > Insecta > Diptera > Culicidae > Armigeres > Armigeres subalbatus. The sequence continues at coordinate 19,266 of NW_026942966.1, read as the reverse complement.
AATGAGCAGCTCGAAGTCGTTCCCGGAGAAACTTCGAGCTACTTCAAGCTCTTATTGGACAGCACTAATGATTCAATGTGGAAGAGAAATCATGATCACACGTGTGCATTGCTTCCGAGTGTACCTAAGGATCTGCATGAACTGATACGGAGGCCCATGATGGTAATGATATAAGGATGGATTAAGCGATTTCTTCTTCTTCATTGGTCTTACATCCCCCACTGGTACATTGCCGCCTCGCAGCTTAGTGTTCATTAAGCACTTCCATAGTTATTAACTGCGAGGTTTCTAGGCCAAGTTACCGTTTCTGCATTCGTATATCATGAGGCTAACACGATGATATTTTTATTCCCAGGGAAGTCGAGTCAATTTCCGAAAATTGTCTAGACCGGCACCGGGAATCGAACCCAGCCATTAAGCGATTTACTTGGGTTGATACAGAAAGCCATAAACGCAATAGAATGGCACAATAGCAACAGCAAGATTTCACAGTTAGCCCATATATTTTCCATCAAATGCTGCCGTTACCGTTCTATTCTATTGAATTCGATTTATTCCTTTAGAATCTACCATTCCCGAATGCTGGAAACGAATACTTCGTAATAGTACATCATGAATGGTCGATAGAAGTTTAGAGCAAACGTCACCAATATGACCAACAAAGGGATGAGTGTTATGCACACATGAATTGAGGTTGCTAAATTTGAACCAGTTGCAGCACAGGGAGGTGATCCTAGTATTACCCCAAATATTTTATCACAGAATTATATTGGCCTAAGCAAATCAAGAAGGCTCACGCTGTCATAATGCACCAGTGAAGCTGCTCACAAGTCAAATGAATTGCTTTCATTAGGGCAAGCATGTGAACAGCAACGAGGAGATTAGTGCAGATTGCGAAATAATTTAAAATGCAGAACAGAATAGCAACCATAACAGCAGTGTGGACGTTCCTGATTTGCAAACCTGCATCCTTTTCTAGATACCTAGTTAGATACATTTTGTGGAATTATAGTCGTCATCAGGCTATTGTTGCTTTGCTGCTTGAACGTCTTTTATTGTGTAAATAAAGATTTAGTTCTCTAGCAAAAACAAAATATGTTACTTTCAGGTCTATTCTGCGTCTCGTGCGAATCGACACGAGTCGAGTCGTACGCGCCACCAGATTCCCATAGCCGAATGAAGTGACAATTGTCGATGTGGATGAACCCTGATGAACTCTCAGTGCATTCTGATAGTCGTTCTATGTCGACAAAAGTCTGACTGGAGCGAGGATTTCATGCGAGATTTGTCGGTACGTCAGAAGGAAACGAGAATGGTTCGGAAACGAAAAATCTAGATCAATTCACCTAGAAAAACTAGTGTTTTTCTCGTGCATTATAAAAAATAATAAATTAAGAACATTGGGGAGGATAAAAATATTTATTTTCATTTACATTTGTTTGTCCTGCTAATATGGATGGGGTCGGATGAGGAAAAAAATTGTCGATGTGGTGACGGCGAGGATTTTTCTAAAAAACCATCAGGAATTTCGGGAAAAATACGAAAAGAATTTCAAGAGGAAAAACGAAATATTTGGAGAAATTTCCGGATGAATTTATAAAAGGATTTCTGGAGGAATTTCCGGCGGGTAAGTAATATCCGGGGAAATTCCTGATGAAATTTTCGGAGAAGTTCGTCGAAGGAAAAGCGAGAGAATTTCTCGAAGGATTTACTGCGGGCAATTTCTTTAGGATATTTCGGAGAATATATTTTATGGGAATTTCCGGTGGAGTTCACGTTTGAATTTTGGAGGAATTCCTGGAGAAACTTCCTGAGGAATTATTCAAGGAACTTCTGAAGGAACTTTTAGAGGAATTCCTGGAGGGACATCGGGGGGAACTCCTAAAGGAACTTCCGGAGGAATTCCTGGATTAGCATCCAAAGGAATTCATTGAGGGACTTTCAGTTAAATTAGTGAAAGAACTTCCGAGGGAACTCGGGAAGGAACTTCTGGAAGAATATTCGAATGATTCATAGTAGAACTTGCGCAGAAATTCCTGAAGAAACTTCCAGAAGAGTACCTTTTGGAGGAACTTTTGGATAAATTTCTTGAAGAACTTCAGAGGGAACTCATGGAGGAATCCTTGTAGGAGCTTCCGGAATTCCGGAATTCCTGTAGGAACTTATGGACAAATTCCCGAAGGAACTGCCGGAGGAATTGTTGTAGGATCTTCCGGAGAAATTTCTGGAGGAATCCCTGGAGGAGCTTCCGGAGGAACTCCTGTAGGAACTTTCGGAGGAATTCCTATCGATACTTCCGAAGAAATTTCTGTAGGAGCCTTCGGAAGGATTCCTGTAGGAATTTCCGGATGAATTCCTGGAGGTGCTTCCGGAGAAATTTCTTGAGGAACCTCCTTGAGAAATTCCTGAAGGAACTTCCGGAGAAATTCCTGTAGGAACTTTCGGAAAAAAAAAATCCTTGAGGAACTTCTGGAGCTATTCCTGCAGAAAATTTCTGAGTTGTTCCTGGAGGAACTTCCTATAGGAACTTTGTTGTAACGGTAGTCGATAACGGGTTGTAGGAGAAGGGACGTCATTCATTGCATAAACGATTCACTTCGCGGAAACGTGTCTAGTTGTTTTTATTGTTCGATCTCAACTGGAAAATCTTAAAAGCACACGGGGACTACTGTCTGATGTATACTATATTTAACAAAGGTAATGGAAACTAGCGTAGCTTATGACAAACTTATGGACGAATTCCGAATTTCCGGAGAAACTGCTTTAGGAACTTCCGGAGGTATTTCTATATACACTTCCAAAGGAATTTCTGTAGGAACCTCGGAGGGACTCCTGTAGGAACATCCGTAGGAACTTCTAGAGGAATTGCTGTAGGAACTTCCGGGAAATTCCTGGAGGTACTTCGGAGAAATTTCGTGAGGAACTTTCGGGGAAATTCCTGGAGCAACTTCCGGAGAAGTTCTTGAAGGGACTTCTGGAGAAATTCCTGGAGGAACTTCTGGGACTATTCCTAAAGAAACATCCTGAGTTATTCCTGGAATAACTTCCTGTAGGAACTTATATACGAATTCCCGTACGTATTTCCAGAGGAATTGCTGTAGGAACTTCCGGAGGAGTTTCTGTACAAACTTCCGGAGGAGTTCCTGTAGAAACTTCCGGAGGAACTTCCGGAGGAATTCCCGGAGGAACTTCCGGAGGAATTCCGGGAGGAATTCCCGGAGGAACTTCCGGAGGAATTCCCGGAGGAACTTCCGGAGGAATTCCCGGAGGAACTTCCGGAGGAATTCCCGGAGGAACTCCCGGAGGAATTCCCTGAGGAACTTCCGGAGGAATTCCCGGAGGAACTTCCGGAGGAATTCCCGGAGGAACTTCCGGAGGAACTTCCGGAGGAATTCCCGGAGGAATTCCCGGAGGAACTTCCGGAGGAATTCCCGGAGGAACTTCCGGAAGAATTCCCGGAGGAACTTCCGGAGGAATTTCCGGAGGAACTTTCAGAGGAATTTCCGGAGGAACTTTCGGAGGAATTTCCGGAGGAACTTTCGGAGGAATTTCCGGAGGAACTTTCGGAGGAATTTCCGGAGGAACTTCCGGAATTTCCGGAGGAATTCCCGGAGGAACTTTCGGAGGAATTTCCGGAGGAATTCCTGGAGGAACTTCCGAAGGAATTCCCGGAGGAACTTCCGGAGGAATTCCCGGAGGAACTTCCGGAGGAATTCCCGGAGGAACTTCCGGAGGAATTTCCGAACAAATCCCTGCAGGAATTTCTGAAGAATTGAAGAATTGAAGAATTTCCGGGGGAACTCCCTCGAACATAAATGCAATAACCTTCGAAATTGTTACTTGGGATTTCAATTCATAGCTATGATGAGGACGTCGCACATATTTTTGAGGATTGTTTAGAATATTGATATCTGAACTCAGGGACAATTTGGATTGTCGTAGATGTTCTGGGAATACTGTAATGCACTGTAATGGTGTAAAGGTGCAATAATCTTATGGAGCTATTTTAACTCATAAGAATGATGGTGACATCGCTCGTCTTCTTTTTGATTATTTAGAATATAAAGTTCTCAACTTAAGGACAGTATTGTTTAGCGTAAAATTTTCAAAAATTAAAGAAGAATCTTGCGAAGAATTTTAGAAGAATATTACCTTGACTTCAAAGTATTCTACAAAAGATTTCCAAAACAAATCCTGCGAATGGTTTCCGAATAATCCTGTGTAGTTTTCGATAATCCTGGAAAGCAGTTTTGAAGAATCTTGCAAGATATTTCGGATGATTCCCAGTAAAGTGTTTCCGAAATATCGTATGGAGAGATTTTGAAGAATCCTTCAAAAGATTTAAGAAGAGTCCTGCAAAAGGATTTTCAATGTATGCTTCGAAAGATATTCGAAGATTCTTTCAAATAAATTCTATGAAGAACTTCAAAAGAATATGCAAAAGGATTTAAAACAAGCTGCGACCGGTGAAAAATTGCGAAGGACTCCGAAAGTACCCTGCAAAAGATTCTAGAAGAACCCTTCTATTCTCAAATAATCATGCAAATCGTTTCCATAGAATACTTCTAAGGTTTCCCAAAACACTTGTAAATGATTTTCGAAGAATTCACTGAAGTCGGTTTCTACGCGGGGAATAAATTCCACGCAAATCCATGAATGATCGTGCTAAGGATTTCCAATGAATCATCGAAAGATTCTTGAAGAATCGTGTGGCGCTTTGCCAAAAAATCTATTGAAAACTCTCAAAGAATGTCTCAAAAGGTTAGTAGATTATGTGAAGATTTTTCCATGTATTTTGCTAAATGTTTTCAAAGATTTCTGAGTAATTCTGCGAAAAAAAATAATAAAGATTTCCGAACAATGCTGCCAAAGATTTCAGAAAAATGCTGCAAAGTATCTATAGAATTGTGCAAAGAATTTCTTGCTAAATGCTTGCGAAGAATTTCACGTAAATTTCTGAAAGAATTTGGCAAGTTTCCTGAACAATGGGTGGGTTTTCGCAAAAATCAATAAGGGTCCGGAAGAATCAAGATACACAAAAACCATTGAGAAAAGTTTCACATAAAAACTGCTTCGGATTCTGAAATAATTTATTGGTATATTAATCAGATAAGACGATACATTATTAGGATCTTCAAATGTCGATAATGCTTGAAGAAGTCAGCAAAATACCTAAATACTCCGTTTCCTCATCAGTATTCTTTTCTCCGCACAGTAGAAGTAGGTCGGGTACAGAATATCCAAAGCGGAACAGCAGAAAAACGTTCGGGAATCAACCGTAAGGGAATACAACTCAAATTGCTTTGCCATGGTCCATCTATTCCACTTGGGCTCCTGCCTCCTGAGCTGACCAAATGGCAGATATTCTAACTCCTGGCACTCCTTGTCCTTGGTATTTTCATCTCCTTGATAGCTCCTGGATGGTTTCCATTGACATAATCCTGGTAGCAATCTGCTTACTCCCGCAGCTGGCTTCAGGGTACTTAACGGTGATATCATCTCATCTATGTACTATCTTAACTCGTCGATACACTTATAAATTACAATTTAATTATTTAATACTGTAAAACTTCTGATACTGTTTAAAAACATAAACTCAAACTTTGGCGAGCTAACACCCAAACAAATCTTTTACCCAAAAAAGGGCGAATTCAATAACGTGAAAGTAATTACAAAATCGTTCAAAACTTCGCACTATAGTTCTCAAATAACAAAAAAACACATACATTATCATACCAACATGTAAAGATGATTCTTTTTATGATTTTTTTGTGAAATAAATAGTAAAATAAAAATATATTTTATCAAACATAATTTTCTTCGCCCTTTTTCTAAACTCCGCGATAAACTTTTCTCAATTTGACGTTTCTCCAAATGAACTTCATTTCGATGCCGGTTCATCCTTCCTCTCGACACAAAATGAACGTCTCGTCTCGCGCGAGTCGACATTCGGAATAGAACGAGAAGTGTCATACGACAACGACACGAGAATTGTCGTTTCGTCTCGTGCGAGACGCAGAATAAGCCTGTTTGTATACTGCCGCTGGTTACTGCTGAAAGGGCTTCTCTCCATTCCTGCTCTGAGTAAAGCACTTTTTATCGAAGGCGGTATTGAACCGATTCAACGCTGTTCTCCTCAAACACGCGGTTCATCGCGAAGCAGGTCAATTTCGTCAGGTCAGAGCCAAGTTGGTTTCAAACAACGACACTGATGGCATGATTCAGAGGGGCAAATCAGCACTCCCGCACATAAAGCATAAGGCTTTGATTGGAGTTCCTTTAGATTCCGTACAACTTACTGCGGTTGAATAAAGGAAGCTGCCTTACTAGTTGTTGGCCGTTCAATGTCTTCGACCATCCTAATCATAATTCTTTTTCAACTTGGATATTCCGCACTGGCGGGACCGGAGTTTTACTTGGTAGTAGTGATGCAACTCGATTCCGGTAACAGATCCTCATCAATAATAAACTTCTTCTCCGTGGATCCACTGGTTTGGAAATCTGCCGGAGTTGCTGGAAGTGATAAAGCAAAGGTTCTGCTGAATCGATTCTAATTTGGTGATAGTTACATCACAAACCTATAGATACTTACATCATCCACCGCATTTGCCACGCATTCACTGGGAGAAGTTTCTCGAGTGTCGTCCCATCTTCTGAAAATGTGGCCAACGGTTGACCAGTGCAAAGGATGTGCTGCATTTCCGATATATCATATATGATTGTAGCATTGACGAATACATAGACCGAAATGTCCGGTACAAAACCATCAGAAAATCGGGCACCATGTCTTCTTCTTCATTTTGAAGAAAATACCCCTCGTGGGTGACGAATTACATAAATATTTTACGAGCGCTGACTTACCCCCTCTTGACGTTTTGACAGTTTGTTTGTTTTTCTCCCTCACCTTGTGACGTCGTTTCGGTTCGTTTGTTGTTTTTTCGTTTCGTTACTCAGTTGGAGCGTGAGTTCGACCGTTTTGGTGCCATCACAAAGAAAGAAAATAACAAAGGGGACACCCAGGCCTACATTCTGTACAATTCTATTGATGCAGCTACGGCTGCTGTGAAGGAAATGCGTGGATTCCCGTTAGGGCACCGGATCGTCGTATTCGTATCGATTTTGCTGATAACGGAACAGCACCATCGTTCTCGAAGAACAGTGGAGGTTTTGAGGAAGGCGGTGAGTATCGTCGCGGCCCCGATTACGAATATTCGGGAGGCGGTGCATCATACGAGGAAAATTCATCGTACGGCTATGGTGGAAAACCGTTCCGCGGCCGTGGAGGATTCCACGGACGTGGTGGTTTCCGTGGCGGTTTTCATCGTGATGGCCCACCGCACCACGGGGACAATGATGAATGGCGTCGATCAGGAGCCGATGGCGAATATTATTCACGACGTCGTTCTGGATCACGTGAACCAGGAATCGATAGATCTCGTTCCCGTTCACCGAGGCGACACAGTCTTGTAGGAATGGCATGTTATTGAATGCAAGAACGTTACCAGAAGTGGCACGGAATTCTACCACAGTCTGACAAGGGGCGCTGATTTTGAAGATTTCTCTATTCCCCGCCAAGTTGCACCTAACGGACGGAGACAACGGAATAGTGGACAGCCTGATGAAGGACGAGGAAGGTAAACACCACCTTCGTATTATTCAGCGACTACGCCTCGATCAACCCAAGTTGGAAGATGTGCAGAAGCGCATATCGACGTCATCGTCGCACGCAATCTTCCTCGGCCTGCCGGGATCGACGTCATCGGTAGCATCGTCGGATGATGCCAGCGTTCAGACGCGTCCACTGCGTTATCTCGTGTCCTACCTGAAGCAGAAAGAAGCGGCCGGCGTTATATCCTTACTCAATAAATAAACGGAAGCAACTGGTGTGCTCTACTCATTCCCGTCATGCGATTTTTCGACAGAATTGTTGAAACGAACATGTCACAAGCTCACTGAAGGAAGACCATCTGGTAATCGTGGTGGTCCGAGGAGGAACAATCCTATAAAATGCCTTCTTTCTGGTATTGCAGCAACTACCTAGTCCATATTGGCACAGCATACAACATGGCTGGTCTAAAAATTTATTTGTAAATCAAAAGTTTGTTCTTATGACAAAGTTTTGATTTTCTGTTTATAAGTGGCCACTTAATATATTTGTTACATTTGGCTTGAAGGCCTTCAATGTGATTTTTAAAAGTTAATTTTTGATCTAGCAGAAGTCCTAAATATTTAGAATTCTGATAGTTTACCTGCAGTGAGCGATCTGATAAATAATTTTGGATCAGTTGGTTGTTTGCTCATTGTTTGTTGATTGCTTCATTGTTTGTTGGTTGATTGATTGGTTGCTTGATTGGTTGGTTGGTTGGTAGAATGATTAATTGGTTGGTTGCTGCTTGATTTGTTAGTTGGTAGAACTGTTGAATGGTTGGTTGCTTCACAGTTGGTTGGTTGCTTGATTGGTTGGTTGTTTGACTGGTTGATTGATTGGTTGGTCGGCTGGTTAGTTGATTAGTTGTTTTGTTGGTTGCTTGAATGGCTGATTGCTGGGTTGCTTGATTGGTTGATTGGTAGCTTGCTGGAATGGTTGATTAGTTAATTATTCAGTTGATTGATTGCTTGATTGGTTGGTTGATTAGTTGATTGCTTAATTAGTTAGTTGGTTGATTGTTGGTCGGTTGTTTGACAGGTTGATTAGTTGTTTTGTTGATTGCTTGATTGGTAAATTAGTTGGTTGGTTGCTTGATTTGTTAGTTGGTAGAATGATTGATTGATTGGTTGGTTGCTGCTTGATTTGTTAGTTGGTAGAACTGTTGAATGGTTGATAGTTGGTTGGTTGCCTGACTGGTTGATTGATTGTTGGTCGGCTGGTTAGTTGATTAGTTGTTTTGTTATTTGGTTGATTGGTTGGTTATTTGATTGATAGGTTGCTTGACTGGTTGGTTGATTGGTTACTTGATTAGTTGGTCGGCTGGTTAGTTGATGAGTTGTTTTGTTGGTTGCTTGGATGGCTAATTGGTTGGTTGCTTGATTGATTGATTAGTTGGTTGGTTGCTTGATTATTGGTTGGTTGGTTGATTGGTAGCATGCTTGAATGGATGGTCGTTTGATTGATTAGTAATTTGGTTTATGGGTTGCTGCTCGATTTGTTAGTTTGTAGAATGGTTGGTTGTTTGATTGCTTGGTTGATTGGTAGCTTGCATTAATTGTTGGTTGCTTGATTGTTGGTTGGTTGCTTAACTGGTTGATTGGTTGATTGCTTGATTGGTTAGTCGGCTGGTTAGTTGATTAATTGTTTTGTTGGTTGCTTGGTTGATTGGTTGGTTGGTTGATTGGTAGCTTGCTTGAATGGTTGGTTGTTTGATTAGTTAGTTGATTGATTCGTTGGTTATTTGGTTAGTTGGTTGCTGCTTGATTTGTTAGTTGGAAGAATGGTTGATTGGTTGGTTTCTTTTTTGTTTATTGATTACTTGATTGGTTGGTAATTTGGTTGATTGGTTGCTTGACTGATTGATTGATTGGTTGGTCGGCTCGTTAGTTTATATGTTGTTTTGTTGGTTGCTTGAATGGTTGATTAGTTGGTTGGTTGAATGATTGCTTGGTTGATTGGTAGCTTGCTTGAATGGTGGGTTGCTTGATTGCTTGGTTGATTTGTAGTTTGCTTGAATGGTTGGTTATTTGATTGATTGTTGCTTGATTTGTTAGATGGTAGAATAATTGATTGGTTGGTTGATTGCTTGCTTGATTGGTTGGTCAGCTGGTTAGTTGACATGTTGTTTTGTTGGTTGCTTGTTTGGTTGATTAGTCGATTCGTTGCTTGATTGATTGGTAGCTTACTTGAATGGCTGATTGCTGGATTAGTTGGTTGGTTATTTGGTTGATGGGTTGCTTTACCGTTTGATTGTTTGATTGAATGGTTGGTCGGCTGGTTGATTGATTAGTTGTTTTGTTGGTTTCTTGATTGGTTGATTAGTTGATTGATTGATTGATTAGTTGATTGGTTGAATGCTGCTTGATTTGTTAGTTGGTAGAATTGTTGATTAGTTAGTTCCTTGATAGTTGGTTGTTTGGTTGCTTCATTGTTTGTTGGTTGATTGATTGGTTATTTAGTTGAATGGTTGCATGATTGGTTGGTTGATTGATTGTTGGTTGGTAGAATGATTAATTGGTTGGTTGCTGCTTTATTTGTTAGTTGGTAGAACTGTAGAATGGTTGGTTGGTTGTTTGACTGGTTGATTGATTGGTTGGTCGGCTGGTTAGTTGATTAGTTGTTTTGTTGGTTGCTTAAATGGCTGATTAGTTGGTTGCTTGATTGGTTGGTTGCTGGAATCGTTGACTAGTTAATTATTCAGTTGATTGGTTGCTTGAATGGTTGATTGGTTGGTTGCTTATTTGGTTGATTAGCTTGTTGGATGATTAGTTAGTTGGTTGATTGGTAGCTTGCTTAATTGGTTGGTTGCTGGATTAGTTGATTGATTGGTGGTTGGTTACTTATTTGGTTGATTGGTTGCTTTACTTGATTGATTGGTTGTGGTTATTTAGTTGATTGGTTGGTCGTTTCGTTAATTGGTAAGTTGTTTAGTTAATTGGGTAATTAGTTGGTTGGTTGCTTGATTGGTAGCTTACTTGATTGGTTGGTTGCTGCTTGATTTGTTAGTTGGAAGTATGGTTGATTGATTGGTTGCTTGATTGTTGGTTGGTTACTTCATTGTTGGTTGGTTGGTTGACTGGTTGATTGGTTGGTTGCTTGTTGGTTAGTAGGCTGGTTAGTTGATTAGTTGTTTTGTTGATTGCTTGGTTGATTGGTTAATAAGTTGATTGCTAGGTTGCTTGATTGGCTAGTTATTTGGTTTGGTTTGTTGGTTGATTGATGGATTGATTGGTAATTTGGTTAATTGGTTGCTTGACTGGTTGATTGTTTGGTTGCTTGATTGGCTGAGCGGCTGGTTAGTTGATATGTTGTTTTATTGGTTGCTTGGTTGGTTGATTAGTTGATTCGTTGCTTGATTGATTGGTAGCTTGCTTGAATGGCTGATTGCTGGATTAGCCAATCAAGCAACCAATCAACTAAATAACCAACCAAGCAACCAACAAACAATGAAGCAACCAATTAAGCAACCAGCCAACTATCAAGGAACCAACTAATCAACAGTTCTACCAACTAACAAATCAAGCAACAAACAACCAATCAACCAATCAAGAAACCAAAAAAACAACTAATCAACCAATCAGCCGACTAACCATTCAACCAACCGGTAAAGCAACCCATCAACCAAATAACCAACCAATTAAGCTACCAACCAACTAATCCAGCAATCAGCCATTCAAGCAAGCTACCAATCAATCAAGCAACGAATCAACTAATCAACCAACCAAACAACCAACAAAACAACATATCAACTAACCAGCCAACCAGCCAATCAACCAGTCAAGCAATTAATCAACCAAATTACCAACCAATTAATAAATCAACCAACAATGAAGCAACCAACCAATCAACCATTCTACCAACTAACAAATCAAGCAGCAACCAACCAACCCATCAACCAAATAACTAACCAATCAATCAACTAACCAATTAAACAATCAACAAAACAACTAATCAACTAACTAGCCTACTAACCAACAAGCAACCAACCAATCAACCAGTCAAGCAACCAACCAACAATTCAAGCAAGCTACCAATCAACCAAGCAATGAAGCAACCAACCAGCCAATCAACCAATCAAGCAACCAACCAATAACCAATCAACTAAATAACCAACCAATCCAGCAATCAACTTATTAACCAATCAACCAAGCAGCCAACAAAACAACTAATTAACTAACCAGCCTACTAACCAATCAATCAACCTGCCAAGCAACCAACCAATCAACCGAATCTATGACAAAAGGTCGAAAGACAAAAGGTCGAAAGGACAAAAGGTCGAAAGACAAAAGGTCGAAAGACAAAAGGTCGAAAAGACAAAAGGTCGAAAAGACAAAACGTCGAAAGGGACAGAAGATCGAAAGGACAAAAGGTCGAAAGGGACAAAAGGTCGAAAAAGACAAAAGGTCGAAAGGGACAAAAGGTCGAAAAGAACAAAATGTTGTATTCCTGAACCCCTTTATTGGTTCCAACACAAGGCCGTCGTAGTATGCCACCATATTTTTAGGTTTGCGACGATCAACAGCTGCTTCCGGTTTCTATTTATTATCGAATGACTAGGTAAAACCGTACTTTCAGACATTGAACTGAAATTCCGTTCTTAGCAAACCATGAAACTTTGGTAATCAATACCTTCTTCTTCTTATTGGCTTTGCACCCCACACTGGGACAGAGCCACCTCGCAGCTTAGTGTTCATTAAGCACTTCCACAGTTATTGGTGAGCTAGCTACCAATCAACCAAGCAATCAATGAACCAACCATCTAATCAACCAATCAAAGAATCAATCAAGCAATCAATAAAACTACTAATCAGCTACACAAGCAACCAAATAAGCAACTAACCTATCGAGCAACCACCCATTCAAGCCCACTTCCAATCACTCAAGCAACCAATTAACCAATCAAGCAACTAATCAATCAACCAACCCATCAATTAAGCAACCATCCAATCAATCAAGCAACAAACCAATCAACCAACCAATCAATCATTTAGGCAAGCTACCAAAGAACTAACCAACCAATAAACCAATTAGGCAACCAACCTACCAAGCAACTACCAATCAAGTAACCAACCATTCAGCCAACTAACAAATCAAGCAGGGGCCCTCCTTAGCCGTGCAATAGGAGGCGCGGCTACAAAGCAAGACCATGCTGAGGGTGGCTGGGTTCAATTCCCGGTGCCAGTCTAGGCAATTTTCGGATTGGGAATTGTCTCGACTTCCCTGGGCATAAAAGTATTATCGTGTTAGCCTCATTATATACGAATGTGAAAATGGTAACCTGGCTTAGAAACCTCACAGTTAATAACTGTGGATGTGCTTAATGAACACTAAGCTGCGAGGCGGCTCTGCCCCAGTGTGGGGATGTAATGCTAATAAGAAGAAGAACAAATCAAGCAACCAATCAATCGAGCAACCAATTAACCAATCAACTTTATAAGTAAAGAATGAAGTTACCAACTAAACAATCGAGCAACCAATCATTCAAGCCCACTTCCAATCAATCAAGCAAACAATTAACCAATCAAGCAACTAATCAATCTACCAACCCCCCAACTAAGCAATCAACAAATCAATCAAGTAACAAACCAAACAAGCAATTATCATTTAAGCAAGATACCAGTGAACTAATCAACCAATAAACCAATCAAGCAACCAACCATTCAAGCAAGTTACCAATCAAGCAACCAATCAATAAAGTAACCAATTATCCAATCAAGCAACTAATTAACCAGCAAATCAACCAAACAACAAACGAATCAAGTAACCAACTAATCAATCAAACAAACAATCATTCTAACCCACTTCCAATTAATCATGCAACCATTAACCAATCTACCAATCAACCAATCAACCATTCAAGCAAGCTACCAATCAACTTCCAACCAATCAAGCAATTAAACATTTAACCAACTAACAAATCAACTAATCAATCAATCAACCAACCAACTAATCAACCAATCAAGCAACCAAAAAACAAATAATCAACTAACCATCAGACCAAAAAATCAAGCAACCAATAAATCAACTATTTAAGCAAGCTACCAATTAACTAACCAACCAATAAAACAATTAGGCATTCAAGCGAGCTACCAACCAACCATTCAACCAACTAACAAATCAACCAACCAACCACCCAATTATTCAACCATTCAAGCAAGCTACCAATCAACCAACCAACCATTCAAACAACCTACCAATCCACCAGTCTGTCAACCAACCAATGAAACAACAAACTAATCAAACAACATACTAATCAATCAAGTAACCCAATCAACTTTTCAAGCAACCAACATAAAAACCATTCAAGCAACCAACAAAACAATCAATCAACTATTCAAGCAAGCTACCAATAAACTAAATTAGGCAACCATCCTATTAAACAACCATCCTATCAAGCATCTTACGAATCAACCAAGCAACCAATCATTCAACCATTCAAGCAAGCTACCAATCAATTAAAAATTAATCAAGCAACCAATTAACCTATCAAGCAACTAACCAACCAATTAGGCAACCAACCAATCAAACAACTAACCAATCAAGCAACTAACCAACCAATTAGGCAACCAACCAATCAAACAACTAACCAATCAAGCAAAAAATCATTCAAGACCACTTCCAATCAATCAAGCAACCATTAACCAATCAAGCAACTAACGAATCAAACAAGCTATCAATCAACCAACTAACTTATCAAGCAAATAATCATTTCACCAACTAACAAATCAATCAATCAACCAACCAATTAACCAATCAACCATTCAAGCAACCAACAAAACAACTAATCAACTAACAAGCCGACCAACCAAATAACCCACCAATTAAGCAACCAATTAATCAAGCAGCCAACCCATTAATTAACTAACAAATCAAGCAACCAACCAGTCAACCAATCAAGGAACTCACCATTCTACCATTCAAGCAAGCTACGATCAATCAAGCAACCAACCAACTAATAAAGCAATCAAGCAACTTAGTAACCAATTAGGCAACAAACCAATCAATTAATTTATCGAGCTGAGTCGATTGATGTTTTATGTGGATTTCCGGATATCCTATTAAAAGTTCATTTTTAAGTGATCCTAAAAGATATGTATTCGTAATAATTAAGGGCCCTCCTTAGTCAAAAGTGCAGTAAGACTCGCGGCTACAAAGCAAGACCATGCTGAGGGTGGCTGGGTTCGACTTCCGGTGCCGGTCCAAATATTTTATATTGTACGGGAAAACTTTCACAAATATGACCTGAACCTCCAAGCGGTCACTCCGCCGACAAAAGGGATTACGATTATCGTCGCCTTCTATCAGATTTGTGTGTTTTTCTACCGAATTTGATTTGTAAAACATCTTCGTTAATAATTGTATACTTTTTCCGCCTCTTGGTTGATTATGATGTTGTTATGATGAATGAGTGTTCCATTCTTACCCATAAAAAAAAGAGAATGACACAATTCCGCAAAAGTAAAGATTCTCAACAAATCGGAGATCCACTTTTGCGTACAATCCACCTACACCATACACACAGCCGCTTCCGCTGTCGTTGCTGGTGGGGGCAGGGTTCTCCGCCGATTGGTGTTCGTGATACTCCTGGAAGCAGGGCGCAATGCACAAGTTCGTCTGGCACTCGGGACAGTGGTACTTGGTTTTCCGTCGCAGTATCCTCCTTGTGTTCCAGCAGAAATTGCAACCCAGCGCGGGACCCTCCCGTACCACCGGACAGTGGCTAGACCGTTGGCTGTCCAGGCCGGGTATTTCCTTCGATCGGCTGCTCATCTGTATGATCTGTATGAGAAGATAGATCAATTCACTGTAAATATTGGCATTTAAGTACAAAACAAAGGTAAATTTTGATTCAGGAAATGTTAACACTTACCAAAGGAGATGAAGCAGACCGCGACAATTCGTCGCCTTTTATGCGAATTGAACTCAGGTCGGCAAGTAGCACTGCGGCGGTGGAGCTGGTGGCGCTGGTCGTGGTGATCGTTGTGATAGGAGCACTAGCACCGCCGGTGCGTGTACCGGCAACCTCACTTCCCGATAAATGGTGCTGGTGCTGCTGTTGGAGCGGTTCCATATCGGAAACGAGAACAACCGTTGGACTCGATGTGCGATCGGTTTTCAGATGAAAACAAAAATGAAAATGACAACTGTTGTCATTTTCATTTTTGTTTTCATGGTTCGAATTGAGGGGCTTCTCAATGGTCGAGTGATTGTAATAATTGTAATCCGTCACTCCCCAGGGGTATATAGTGGTGCCCGGAAAAATGGCCACCCCTCCGTCTATGTATTCGTCAATGATTGTAGTCTAGTAGCTAAATTTGGTGATGGACGATTGCTATTATTTTTGTTTTCACTTTTTGTTTACTCTTGACATTTCATGCATGTTGTCAGTTGTCAAATTAAAACTATTGTAAAGAAGGGTGCCCAGAAGTGCCGGAAGTGTGCCGAAAAGTGCCGCCGGCACATTGTGTCGAGTGGTTTACCCCTTGGTATACCCATTAATGAGTAAACGATTTTTACTATAGATAGTGGAATATATAGATGAGCGAAGATAAATCCTCTGTCTCCAAACGAACTGTCAAACGTGTCTCCAAACGAGCATGACGTCACGATGTCAATGCAAATGTTAAGGGCTGTGACGTCATATGCGCATGTGCACGGTCAAAAAAATCGACTCAGCCATGCTTTCGCTCATCTATAGATTCTACTATCTATAATTTTTACCAGGTATACTTTCAGCT
>NW_026942966.1:0-2857 GCF_024139115.2 Armigeres subalbatus | reverse complement strand
ACTCGAATGAAGCATGCCCCAAGTAACAATTAAGGTTGTATCAGAGTTTTATAGCGTTCTTCAAAACCTAATCTCAAAACCTTCCATGCAGTCCTCGCAGTTTCCACAACCTCCTGTAGATTTCTATATAACCATGTTACAGCCAGTTGGCCCAGTTTTATTGCAATCATTAAAACCTGATATGCGTTCCAGTTCAGAACCAACGGTTTTATAATAAACTTCAAGTCTCCCATAAAACATGCAACATAAAACCTCCTCCAGACTTGGTGGTTTTGAGAACCACTATATAACCATGATACAACCACTTCAGGACTATGATATAACAAACAAGCCGATAATTAGACAGCTGTCAAACTCTCAGGTCGATTATTTGTTTATCGTTTGTACTCGAATAGGAATATGTTTTTTTTTCCTGCATTATATGGATTACATGTCAGCAACAAAAAATTAAGAATTATTATCAGCCATGTTCAATAAAAGTTCATATCTGGCTTTTAGTGTTCTATGCATGTTTGAAGGCGTGCCAGAGATTTTTCATGGTGAAACCATGATAAATAATCAGTATTTGAACAATGCGCTTCGTTAATTTGTTATTATTTAGAAATTTTTAAGTTTAATTAATTGCCTTAGTGAATTACTTTCGAAATAATTTCAATGAATAACCACTTTGTTAGATCAAATAATCAAAGCATTATTCTTAAAACTTATTTAGATGATCAATTTTATTAAACGATTAGGTGTAACATAAATGTGCATGATATTTCGATTATGAAATTAATTATTTTTTTCATATCGGCGACATTTTTTCAAATAAAACTTTGATTGCATAAAATATACCTCTATATAACCACTACTCCTGAACTGGCCCTATCTTGGCATTTGAAACAACTAGAGGTTTTATCTTAGCCTTTATCAAGACCAGGTTACGACTAGCAAGTTTTATCTTGGTCAAACTAAAAGCTTGGTAGTTTTATATATAATGACAACATGACAACGTAGACAGATACAAGAAAAATTCATAAACAAACATTTTTTGCCCTCGGCATCGGATGCAGGAAATTCTAAAAATTAGTATACATAGTGATAATTGTTAAATGGAACATTTTGAGCCATAAAAGTGTTTTACTGTGTTAAAGTAGTAAAGCATGTATAGATGAAATACATATTTTTATTCCCCTCATCGGCAAATGCTGTTTTAACAGTTTTTTCGACGACCTAAATATATAAGGGAACTGCTCCTGGATTTCATCGCATGGCTCCGATGTTCATCCCATCAAAAACAGAGCAATGGAAAGGTATTTGATTTGTGATTTTTTTCAACAGGAGCACTTATGTTGACAAAAATAAGCGACGAAATTGGTACCGTATTTATTTGCTTTCTGATGAGATGAATGTATGTTCAGTGAGATGAAGATCAAAACAGTTCCCCTACATAATTCACGACGTAGAAAAAAAACTGCAGTTGGGTTTTTTTTTTAATTTACGACTGAAATCGAAATGAAAAGACTTCCGTGGGTCAAACAATTTGTGCTGAATTTGAAATTTGGTTTCTATCCATTGTAGTAGTTGAAAGCTTTGTATTCCTATACAGGTCTTCTTCAGGATTGAAGGTTATATGTGGGTTTTATACAGGACTTTACGAAGCTTAGTAGCTTTTATAAGTCTTGATCAAAACCAACATATAACTAAACTGTTGGCTTTATGTCAGTTCCATTTTTTAGCTCTGAGGAGGAACACAGGAGCGTTATAAAACCTAAAGAGCTGTAGTTTTATATTGGAATTCAAAACGTAGTTTTCAAGTACTCTTGCGGATCTGATTAAATGACAACTGTATAAAACCAAAATAAAACATTAAGCATTTCTACATGCCGTAATAAAACCTCTATAAAACTAGCATAAATCTTCGAAGCATTGCGATTGTTACTTGGGTGGTATGCTGTACTATAATGTGGTAAGGTTGACTACATATTCTGTTGTTATCATAATTTTGACGCACAGTAATTTTGAGAACACTATTATTGTCGTATTTACTAAATACTTTTTTTCTGTGTAGGTACAACACATGTTTCGGGCAGCAGAACAAAGGGAACCGAAGCGACAATCTTTAACTGGTAACTAAAATATCTTTTATACTAGCAGAACGTACCCTGCGTTGCTCGGTTTTGTTGTTGAATGCAAAATGTCAATTTATGGGGTTTTGGTAGTAGTAAACTTATTTTTTACTTTTATATCATTTTTATTTTTCAATAATTATACATTTCGATTTGGCCGATTTGTCCCTTCATCTTTAGTTAAATACAGTGTTACCATAGATAGGGGAAATGACGGCTTTGGCCGATTTTGTTCTTTTATTGTCAGGGGGGTTTTCTATAACCAATCATGCACAAATTTGGCCTAAACATTCTTGCATATCAAAGAATATTGTGAATTCATAAAATTCCTTTTTATTTAAATAATTATTTTTAAGTTTGATTTCACATAATGGCCTTGAAGAGGCACTAGATTTTTAGTTTTAAACAATTTCAGTCTATTCGCATTGATTTTCCTTGCAACTAACCCTATTATTGTATTTGGATGATTTTACAATTTTCCTTATCAAATTTTCAAACTAAATATATAAACACATCTGATCTCACGAATCAATTGAAGAGGAAATCTTTCAAATCGGTCCATCCGTCCGTGAGTTTCCTCAAACTCATTTTTATATATAGAGACGTACAACAAATTAGAGATACCAGGATAGCATACATATATTTGAAACGAAAATTTCGAGATTCGTTTTAGGGTCTCCGTTTTTTGTTAAAGGGACTCTTAGAAAGAATATAAAACAAACACAACAAACAATAATTTTATTCAA
>NW_026942965.1:0-26972 GCF_024139115.2 Armigeres subalbatus | reverse complement strand
ATCATGATATGAGACGTCATATACATATTCCTGAGCATATTTCAATTGTAAAATAAGACATAGTGATCTTTGACATCAAGATGCTTTTTATTAAGTTATTGTTATTATTATTATGTCTTTATTAGAGACTTTCAGCCCGAGGCTGGCTCGTCTCCGATTTAATTAAGTTGTTAACCCTTAAAGGCACAAGGCGATATTTTAAAAAATCGCTAAAAATATTTTTAACGTAAACAACCATTAAAATCATTAACATTGAACGTATTTTCGGTTTGTTGTTTTAAAACAACATTGCGCATTTAAGGGTTAAGCTCGTAGACTGAAGACTTTGAATATACTTTAATAATAATGAACATTCTTAGCTGGTACACTAAATTCAAGCTCTATCTGGAATAAGGGCGAATGTCGCAAGAGAGGATTCTCTTCGCCGACTTCCCCTCTTTTTAATAAAAGTGACAAGCAGTGGATTTCTTTGTGGTTTATCACCTCAGCACGATAGAAAACAATGCGAACTTGCATTCTGATGTGATAAACTGCAAAGAAATCCTCTGCTTGTCACTTTTATTTAAAAGAGGGGAAGTCGACGAAGAGAATTCTCTCTTGCGACATTCGCCCTTTTACCAGATAGAGCTTGAATTTATCACTCAACACAGTTCACGTTTTTAACAATAAATGCATTTTTCTGTAGGTAACACGCTTCGTTCTAACGCAATGAGAAATATTGAGCAAGCTCTATATTTGCCAAGTTCATTCAGACATTAGCACACTGCAGATGAGATATTTATATGGATATCAAGAAAACTGGACAAAATATTTTTCATAATGAAAATAAGTTAACAATAAAAAATAACACATTTGGGAACACTGCTATTCAGAGCAAAATTCAAAATGACAAACAAAAACTTCAAATCAAAAAGGGTCGGCTTAAACAAAAAAGTCGCTTAACATTTCAAAAAAACCCAAGTAATAACCCGAACAGATGTTTACCATACGCCGAATAGTTTATAATATTATCAGATTATCTGGATATGACACACTGCGCTGCGTTTGTAATTTTCCTAAATGGGAAACGCTAGGTTAAAGGGGTTGAACTCAAATTTAGGTTGTTTAAATCTATTTGAACTTAATATTACGTGGAAACAACTTAATATTTAGGTTATTATTCACACGAGATCAAACGGAAATTACTAAAATCCGAGTTGGGCCATCCTTGGCTTCCCCACCAATGGTCCAAATTAAGTGAATTGAACTTAATTTTGAGTTGTTTGAACTTCATTTTGGGTAGATGAGTTTAACCACAGAGAGCAGACATGGAGGCTCGAACAAAATTTCTTGCAAAACATGTGTAAACAAACACACCGAACCTCAACGCCACCGACGTCGACATTTGCAACTCACAATCTCATTTTGACAACACGATGGCGCTGGTATGCTCTTGCATGCTAGACACTAGCGCACAGTGGCATTTTTTGATGACGCTATCGCTGGTTTTGCACGGGATAACGTCGACATTACAAAGTTATTCAAAATGAACAGTGAAAACACAGACAAACAGACGTAACACTATAGAAAATATCATCGACCATGACTTTAACGACCAATTTGAATTTGATTGAATGCGCGTTTCACAACTAGAGGCGCTAGCGTCGTAATCCTTCGAGTTTGACATTTCACTCTAGCGCCTTCTGGTGACAATGTCATACGAAACATTGTTTCGTGTAACATGCTCGCAAGATGGTGGTAGAGGAGTTGAGCGATGGATTTTTTAGTAAATTATTCAAGCTGTTACGTCTGTTTGTCTGTGGTAAAAAGTTATCACAACATAGCGAGTTCAGCTTCAACGTCTGTTCTCTGTGGTTTAACCGTGTACAGTACACAGAGCGAAAAAAGTTGAGTTTTGAATATTTTCCTAATGTTATTTTGAAAGTTTGGGATCGTTCAAAAATTACGTCCAAGGTTTGGGGGGGGGAGGGGGTCAAGAATTTGTGACAGTTTGTGACAGGTGGAGAGGGGGGGTTCGTCTTGTGTTACGTCCAGGGCTGACAATAGTCATTCTCGTCGCATGAAGAAGGCGAAAAATTTAGTCTTTGTCATAACATTGCACGACGCAACACCTATTCGTTTTCTTCGCGCTGCATGTGTACCACGACGATAGTCGCGTAGCCAAAAGTTATGACGATTTTCGTCGTCACTTCTTCACACAATTGATTGCACGTCATTGTAGGCGGACTGGTTAAAACCATAATAGCGTCTCAAATAAACAAATAGTAGGAACTCTGGTAACATAAATGTATCAATAACATCCATAGAGCTTTCATACGTTGCTTCAAATTCATTATTACAAAGAATTAGTAAAAATCTTCGCATGGCAGCTGCCGCTTGAAGAATAACGGTATGAAGTCTTCGCTAACGTCGTGCGCTTCATTGACGATGTGTAGAGTAGCAATGAAGACACTGCAACTCGTCGCTACTGTGGCATTTCGTGCTATGACGATGACTATTGTCAGCCCTGGTTACGTCCATCAAGAAAAAAATACCTTATAACATTTTAGAAACAATTTGATTAGCTAAAAAATATTTTAATTTGCTATTATAAGCGAGTTAATTCTCACTAAATTTCTTGTAAAAGTAATGTACAAAGAAGGGTAACCATTATATATTTTACAGTTGTACGTACAGGGGGAGGAGGGGGGGTCAGTGATTTGTGACAGATTGTGACAGAAGGGGGGAGGGGGGTTGAAAATGCTGAAAACGATGGACGTAATTTTTGAACGATCCCTTTGAAAAATTTGGTATTTTTGAGTAATAAATATTCATTTCAAAAGAAAAATATTTGATATGGTAGTGTTACTTGCGTAACGCGGTAACAAGAAAGACGACTTATATTTTCCGAATTCGTAGCGACCTTTTTTATTCAAAGTGAAGTTTGGCCGTTTTAAATTCCTGCATGGTATACATAGATAAGTTTTTTACTGTTTGTACTCAATTTTTTACGTTTTAGTGCATTTGTGTCTTCCTTTGGTTTAGCACCGTTTACTGCATTCAGCCTATTCACTCAAACCTAGTCATATTATACTTGCATGAATAATTATTACTTAAGGTATTCTATTGATTCTCACCTTCTCCCAATCAACCGTACTGCTTCGTATTTCTTCTCTCCGTACTAATTATAGGTTAAGTGTATTCATAGAATGTAGTTTGAACAGATTGAATTAATGTTTCAGCCATAAGCCAGATATGTATGTAAGTATAGAATAGTAAATTTTTCCTTCGATTCGAAATTGCATTAAGTTTTAATAAATTTAGGATTATAGGTATAAGACCAAATTATAATTCTGATTAGAGCTATCTCACCAACTGCACGTTTTAATAACCACTCATTGCGTTTATCCCTCTACCTACATCTATCTGTTGTTGTTTTGGTTTGTCCCCTTTATCCCGATTTGCCTGCTATTGCCAAGCAATTGTGCTATATGGGCTCGCAAGCAGATGTTAAGGTGAATCGATACCGAGCGACTTCGACGACACTCCCCCCTAGTTTGCTGACTCCGCCTCTGAGTCTGCTAACTCCTTGCCTCGGACATCAAGAACCGCTACGTTTACAGCTGCCCTCTCGTACACGCCCTTCGCGGTTCGAATAGTAACCTTACGTACCTGACCGTCTCGGTTAACCGTACCAATGACCCGTCCTTTTGGCCAGCAATTTCTTGGATGTTCCGGATCAACGATCAGAACTATATCTCCTTCCTTGATGGGTGCGACTTTCTGAAACCATTTGCTGCGCCTCGTTAGGTCCGGTAGATACTCCCGAATCCATCTCTTCCAGAAGTGGTTAGCAAAGGCTTGTGATTGATGCCAACCACGTCTTAATGCGATAGAGTTGCTGTCCAATAGAGACCATGCTTTCAATCCATTGGATGACCCCAACAGCCAGTGATTTGGAGTGAGTACAGGAGCTGCTTCATCTTCGAGCGGAACATGAGTAAGTGGTCGTGCATTTAGGATGGCTTCAACTTCTATCAACGCGTTCTTCAGTTCCTCGTCGGTCGGCCTTGATGATGGCTTAACTTCATACAATGTTCGCTTAACGGACTGTACCAGCCGTTCCCAACTCCCCCCCATATGGGGAGAAGCCGGGGGATTGAAACTCCATGAAGTATTTGAGCTCACAAACTCTTGTGCCAGCTTGTTCTGGTTGATGGTCTTTAGGGCTTGCTTTAGCTCACGTTCAGAGCCGATGAAGTTGGTGCCTCTGTCGCTATAAAATGCAGCTGGAGTTCCACGACGGGCAATGAAATTGCGTATCGCCATAATGCATGAGTTAGTGGTTAAAGAGCTAGCTAATTCAATATGGACAGCGCGTATTGTCAGACAAGTTAGAAGAACCCCCCACCGCTTCTCGACCCTTCTACCTACAGATACTTCCATTGGACCAAAATAATCTATGCCGGTGTGCGTGAACGGACAGCTGTACGCGGCTAGTCGGCATGCAGGGAGATCTGCCATTGCTGGAGGGTTAGGACGAGCGTCCCTCAATTTGCACCGCGGGCAATCAAATCTAACTTTGGCATACATCTGACGGAGCCGTGCAACGCAGAACTTTTGACGAACCTCGTTGATCACAGATTCGTGGTTGTGGTGGTGAAATTTATCGTGGTAAGTCCGTATGATAATGTGCGTTATCGGGTGATCACGCGGAAGGATGATGGGATTGACTGCGTCCAGTGAAACGTACTTGCATGCTCCTGTCCTGCCTTTCATGCGTAGTATTCCTTGATCGTCAAGGAAGGGAACCAATTTGAACAAAGGGCTTCGTTTGGGAAGCGCAGCGTCGTTTCCTTTGCGACGAAGAATTGATATCTCCTCCTGAAACGTATCTTGCTGGGTGGTGCGAATATGGAAGTTCTCTGCATGTTGGATTTCTTCCATTGTCAGACCCCCATCCATTCGAGAGAATTCCTTGGGACGGGTGTTTCTGATAAACCGAAAAATATATGCTGTCGAACGAGCCAGCTTTCTCCAATTCCGAAACTTGTTGAATGGAAACTCCAACTTTGCCGTTTCATAATGAATGTGAACGTTGGCACGTAGCTCCTCTGCAGTCTCCGCAATACGGACAGGCATCATTGGCCAATCTGCTTCTTGTTGCCAAAGGAATTCAGGCCCTTGAAACCACCTACTAGCGTTTGTGAAAGATGGTTGTCGCTGCCATTTAGTTCCTTCATCAGCTACATTCCACTTAGTAGAACCCATTTCCAGTCGGAAACTGCCGTCAGATCCAATATTTCGCTAACTCGTGCAGCCACAAACTGACTGTATCGTCGGTGATCTGCACATATCCATGAAAGTGCGTTTCTTGAATCCGTCCAAAAAACACAACGGGACACATCGAGATCTATACCACGTATGACGGACTGCGCCAGCCTAGCTCCTATAAGTGCCGCTTGAAGCTCTAAACTGGGGATAGTGAGATATTTAAGTGGAGCAACACGGGTCTTCGCGGTAACTGACAAGCATTCGACTGTGTCGGCTTCTTCGAATCGTAGGTACGCCACAGCAGCCATTCCATTTTTCGCTAGCGTCGACGAAAGTGTGTAGCTGTACTAGTGTGTGCTGTCCGAGTGATGTTTGAAGTCGATAACACCTGGGAATTTGTAAACGCTCAATTCCAGGAAGAAGCTTCAGCCACATTTGCCATTTGTTGAAGATTTGCTGACTCACCTTCTCATCCCATCCTACTTTCCAAATTTCTTGTAGCAGCACTATCAGGAAGATGAGGTAGTGCGAAATTGCCTAATGGATCGTAGATGGACATCATAGTGCGAAGCATTTCGCGCTTCGTGGGAAAACGTTTGCCACTTAGCAGGTCCTCTCCGAGTCTTCTCCAGTTTATTTTGTACGTGAAGAAGTCGATTTGCGTACACCACCACATACCTAGCACTTTTTCAGTTGCAAGAGTTGATGCCAGGTCGAGACTTTTCCCAGTGCTTGGATCACCACGAAACGTTTCCAGAACTTTGGGAGAATTGGACATCCAATTCCGAATTTAAAATCCTCCCTCATTGTGCACGAACCAGACGGATTTTGCCAGATCAATTGCTTCTTGCTCCGTTTCTGTGCTGCTCAGCATATCATCGACATAGGTGCACCGTACAATTGCTCGTGAAGCTTCGGGATACTGTTCGTTGAAGCGTTCTGCGTTCTGGTTTTTAAGAACCGAGCTGTCGCTGGGGAGCAGGATGCTCCAAACGTCATCACCTGCATGACGTACGTGCTGGAGTTCATTATGAGACGAGTCGTCTCTCAGAAAGAATCGTTGACTGTGCTGATCTTCCTGCGGATTGCGACCTGCGAAACATCTCGCGTATATCACCACAAATCGCAAAACGTCGCCCGCGGAATTTGTAGAGAACGTGTATCAAGGGTTCCAACAAATCTGGTCCAGTGAGCAATGCCGAATTCAGAGATACTCCATTCAACGTCGCCGCTGCATCCCAGACGAGTCTCAACTTCCCAGGTTTGTTGGGGTTCGTTACTAAGAAGATCGGCAGGTACCAGATGCGTTCATGACTTTCTGACAGTTCTTCGGTAGTGAGTTTACGAACATAGCCTTTCGCAATGTAGTCCTTCAACTTCTCCTTCACTGTTCGAGCTAGATCGGAATCATGTTCCATACGGCGTTCAAGGTGGTTGAAGCGTTTCAGCGCCATCGCTTTGTTGTTTGGCAGATGCACGTCATCGTGTCTCCACAGTAAACCCGATTCATACTTGGAACCGTTGTAATGGGTGTGTTTTAGTAAAGGTTCATGGCCCGCCCATCTTCACGCGAACGGACCTGCTTTGCTGGCGATACAACACCGAGGCTTTCTAGAGAAAAATAGTCTTTTACCGCGTGATTCAAATCCATGTCGGAGCTGATTCCCGCTTCATGATTACAGCAGGAAACGTGGTATGTATAGTGAACCATGTTTATGGATAGATCAGTTGGCGCTCCTCCATAGATTGTCCAACCAAGATTGGTTTTGATGGCGATCGGTTGCCCAGGCTTTCCTTCACGGCTCTTTCTTACAAGGGTAGCATTGGCGTGCTGAACGCCTATTAGGATACGCGGCCGAACATCTCGATAAGACTGCACAGGCACTCCTTCAAGTAGTAATAGTCGGTTTGCAATTGCTCCATGTTGAGCGTTTGACAAGGCAGTTGCAGCTCCTTCACAGTCCGGACATCATCGAAAATGAAAAACGTTTCCGCTTCAATCCGGACATTTCAAATTGCACACTACGTGACTCATCCTCTGAACGGTGCAAACCCCCAGTCCATTTGAGGCAGAGCGGGTGGCGCTCACCGGAAAGATTCAATTCCTTCGCTAGCTCTTCGTCCATGAATGTTTTGGAGGATCCGTCATCTAGAAAGGCGTAGCATTGTACAACGATTCCGCTTCCGTAAACTAGGACCGGAATATATCGAAACAAAATGGAGCTTGAACTTGACTGATGTGTGTTACTGTACTGCACGTCCCGCCAAGGCTGCACAGTCGCCGACGTCTCTGCATTTAGTTCCTTATGTAACAGCGGGTGATGTTTGTAGGTACATCCGTTCACTCCACATTCTTTCGATTCACATCCTCCTTTGTGTTGCTTCAGACATTTCCTACAACCTCGAGCTTCGCGAATCGCTGCCCACTTTCCATCATATGACAGTTCCCGAAACCTTTTGCATTTTGCGAGAGAAACGCAAACACATCTGCAGACGATACATTGCGACTCTTTTCTCTTCACTCCAGTTGATTTCGGTGAGCTGCGCCACGAACCTTGTTGATCCTCATTTCTCCAAGTTTTGTGTTGCTCAGTGTGAGTGTTCAAGAAAACTTTTGGTGATGCACCTGATGCACTTCCTGACTTTTGACTGGCTCGACTACCAAACAAGCATCTTCAGCCATGCCGTAAATCCATTTGCTGAAGGCCGCCAAGTTGACCTTCCGCAGACATCTAGTATGGCGCGCCCATTCCAGCTTGGTTGAAGCTGGAAGCTTGGCGATTAGATCACTTAGTAGAGACGAATCGCGCATCAGTTCTTTCTGACCGCAGGCATCAATTGTTGCTTCAAGATTTTGTACCGCTAACGCGAAGTCTATCATCTTGTTGATTGAGTCTGGTTTCAGCGGAGGCATTCCGAGTATTTTGTTCTTCAGCGACTGGATTACAAAGCGTGGCTGCCCAAATCTCAGCTTGAGAGCATCCATTGCTCTATTAACCGTAGACGGATGGAGCAGGAAGCTTTTCACAGCAGCGAATGCATCTCCCTTGAGGCAGTTCCTTAGACGAATCATATTTTCATCACTGGTGTAGCCGCACATCCGGGACGTGCTCTCGTAAGTGGAAAAGAAAATAGGCCATTCTTCCGGATTCCCAGTGAAAATAGGAAGATCTCTTGCAACAACTTGACGAGCCGCGAGTTGATTACGAGACAGGCCACAGGTTAACTGGTTGCTGCGCGTAACGATTCTCCTCTGATGGCTTTCTAGATCAATCCTGGGTGTTGACCGTCGTATTGGTTTGAAATTCCTGGTGTTGGCTCGCGGATCTGCCTCCTCTTCCTCTTCTGTGGCTTCAGTTCTGCCTTCTTCTTCTTCTTCTGAATCTTCGGTGCTTGAGTACTCGTAGCTTGAGTCCGTACTATCGTCCTCATCTGGATCAACTCCGTCTCGCAGCCAACCCTTCACCTTCGAATCACCGTCAACTGCATCGTTATCTATGTCCTTGACTTCGTCATCTTCAAGATTCGCAAGCTCCTGCAGTACGCTGTATTGTTTTTCGATAAGCTTCCTCTTGTCGTCCAACAGTGTCCGCTCAGCCTCCAGTTGTTGCAGTTGAAGTTCTAGTTGTGCCCTTGACGATTTCTTCGATGTAGCCGACTTCACTGATTGTGCCTTAGAGGGCTTTGCCGGTAACAGAACTGTTGCTTGCTGCTGATTCTGCTGTTTTTCCGCCAGATCTCGCTGCTTCTTCTTCGTCCCAACGTTCGATACATTTTCCTTCAAATCCTTTGATTTCTTCTTCTCTTCTTCTTCTTTTGCTAGCTTCAACACTTGTCGTTTTAGAGTCTTCTCGCACTTCACACACCGCCACGGTTTGTTCTTGGTTTGATCATCCACGCCCACGCAATTATAATGGTGCCAACCATCACAGGCGTCACACTGCACCATTTGACTGTCGTCGGCCGATTTACAGGTTCGACAGTTGTAACCGACCGATTGCTGCTCTTTCGTTCGCGAATTCTGACCTTTACGCTCTCGTGTGCGCGACGATTTACTCTTAATTGAGGGGACCTTTTTGCAGGGTTTGAGAAGGGGTTCTTCATTTAGGTTCTTTCTTAGGGGTTCGACAGGGGGGTCTTCTTGCGCTCCTAACAAATTATTAGCTAAGCTCTTACCTGGATCGGCTTGAGTGCCGGCTGCGATACCTGGATCTGACATCCTTCCTTGGTAAAACGAATTTAAAATTTGTTACTTGCGTAACGCGGTAACAAGAAAGACGACTTATATTTTCCGAATTCGTAGCGACCTTTTTTATTCGTGCGAAGTTTGGCCGTTTTAAATTCCTGCATGGTATACATAGATAAGTTTAAGGCATGTTTTTTACTGTTTGTACTCAATTTCTTACGTTTTAGTGCATTTGTGTCTTCCTTTAGTTTAGCACCGTTTACTGCATTCAGCCTATTCACTCAAACCTAGTCATATTATACTTGCATGAATAATTATTACTTAAGGTATTCTATTGTTTCTCAACTTTTCCCAATCAACCGTACTGCCAGGAACTAATAACCGGGACGTGAGTGTCCCGAAGAACCGATTAAAAATTCATGCAACCCAGAAGAGCTGACGAGACCAGCACCGCCAGAGGCGCTAGTGTATTTTACTCACATTTCGGTAAATTTATTTGAAAGTGTTTTGGGAAGTGTAGACTTTTTTGCTGTAAGTTTTGACAGATTTTTAACCTCATCCTTGAGGTTTTATTTATTTACGTTTTTCGTTTTTCCTCATATTGTTTATTTTGTTTCAATTTGATCCGTGAACATATGCATAGTGGCGCTGGCGGAATTATTCAAACCGGAATTTCTGGCGCGCGAACAAGACCACTGCTACATGGCATGAACCATCTACTGTACCAGCTACGCCAAGGATCGTTCCGATTTGAATTTCGGAAGTGTGAAGTGCTAGCCACCGAGCTGTCGATAATGCGGGATCAACATTTAAACCATGACGAATACCTATACGGTGATGCGAAATTACTGTAGGCCTCGCTGCAGGCGAGCTACCAGGGACGGTGAGTCATATTTTTTTAGTTTGGATTTGGCCATCTTCTAGACCGAGGAAGCCGAGTTTTTTAGCCTAGAAAATATTTCGAGGCTGCTTTTGAATAGTCGCGAATCATGAGTATAAAGTTTATGATTTTAATAATCCCCCACACTCGTTCAGATTTTGGATTACCACATATTAATGCTGTCCAATGAGCAGCTCGAAGTTATTCCCATCGCTCTCATGTCCATTTGTTGACAAAAAAGTAGGACGGGAACAGCTTCGAGCTGCGCATTGGACTATTGTAATTGTAATTTTATTGAGTACGATATCCTGTTGGTTTAAATTTTATATTAAAGCAAGGAAGCGCTAGTGTATTTTACTTATCATTACTATTAACTACATCCACAACCCATCTAACATACACTTTATTCTTTTTGCAGCTTTACCGTCAACCAGCAATCCACCCTAGAGGAATTTAGCTGTAATCTGATAAATCAGTCGTGCAACCAATCAATTTGAACGCAACCCGACATTCTGAATACAATCATCGTTGCAGTGGATCAACACTTATCAGAAATTCAAAAGCCATTGTAAGCTATGAGATTGGAGACGCGTTCCTTGTGTACAGGCAATATTGCTATTATTTTCTTTTTGTCTTCAAGTCGTGAAGGCGTGTTCCGGCGGACGAGATCAGTACAGCCACTCGGAACAAGAATGCCGCTGATGAATTCCGGATAGGAAGATGACCCGAGTTATACGTTCTATCAAAGGATTGCTACAAACAAATGTTGGAACAACCAAAATTAGTTTGATTTTTCAAAATGGATAACTTTGTCGACGAAAAAAGGTTATCCTCGCAGTGCTGCTCTATTGCAGCACCGCAACAATCCACAAGTATGCGGATGCGGCCAAGGCAAGTATCGTCATCAGTGAACTGACCTTAGACGAGACTCGCAGCAAACTGAGCAGAAGCGCACGGCTAGCCCATTAGTAGGCATCTCCAAACAAGCTGCAGCTAAGAGGACAACTTTAAGCCACCGGTGCCCTCCGAGTCTGACCACCGCTGACCTAGTTTGAACGGTTCGAAGTGGTGGTGCCAGCGTTATTGACAGTCCTATTAAACTAGTCGAATTCGGCACACCGTCCCTACAAGTAGCCTGGTCGAAATGTTCAAGTGGATCGACACTGTTTGTGTCATGTTCTACAACCGCAAGGTGCAAAGCTATGAAACTCTAAACGTCTAAACCTTCACCCACTGTAAAGTGCTCTGACCATCATCGTTCGCAGTGGTTCCGAATAAGATCCTAGAACACTCCATTGTAATCCATAAACATTGAAAAAGAAATCTCAATCTTCTTCTTCTATGTACATAAAATGAATTTCTGTCTGTTTGAACCTTATAGACTCGGAAACTTCTGAACCGAATGGCGTGAAAATTGTATTCAGAGGTTTTTGGGGTCGGGAAGGTTCCTAAGATGGTTCGAGACCCCTCCTCATTTGGAAAGTGGGGCTCCCATAAAAATAATACATAAATTTCTTCATAACTCAAGAATTAATCATGCAAATGGAACCAAACTTGGCATGTGGAGGTTTTGAAGGAAGATATGTTTTAGGGTGGTAAACAACCCCCTTCTGGAAAGGGGGGCTCCCATACAAATGTAACAGAAATTTCGACATAACTAAATAACTAATCAGAGTGTAAATCGATTTCAGGCGAAACAAAGTTCGTCGGGTCTGCTAGTAGAAAATATTTACGGGCTTTTGACTGGAGTTCTTACGTGGAAGCTTTGCACATGGAACTTTTACAAGTTTCTGAAGAAAAATCATGTTTTGAGAATGCCAGAATCCTTTTTCCGAATCCCATTAAAAAATCTAGATGGAATTTCTGCAGGATTCTTTTTGTATTTCTACTATATAGGGGAGGACGGGCAAGAACAGCACGCCATAATTTGACTTCTATTATGACTTTTTCTCTAAATAACCCCCCCACACTGTTAAATTATAGTCCAACAAAAGACTTGACTAAAAAAAATATTATAAAAATAAAATTAATCTGTGAAAGTTGGTGAAAGCTTGGATTTTCCTATATGATATCTGCATTTGAAAACAAAGTTTTTTAAAACATTTTTTTTCTAAATAAAAATCTTGGTCAAGTTCATTCATTTATTTAGTTTACATCTAAACAGATTACACTGAATCAACAATTTGACGCCACAATACACGGTTCGAGGCCGCATCTTTCCATCCTCGGATACGCCCCACGCTCGCCAAGTCGTTTTGCACCTGGTCTGCCCATCTCGCTTGCTGCGCTCCACGCCGTCTCGTACCTGCCGGATCGGAAGCGAACACCATCTTTGCAGGGTTGCTGTCCGGCATTCTTGCAACATGTCCTGCCCATCGTACCCTTCCGGCTTTAGCTACCTTCTGGATACTGGGTTCGCCGTAGAGTTGGGCGAGCTCATGGTTCATTCTTCGCCGCCACACACCGTCTTCTTGCACACCGCCAAAGATGGTCCTAAGCACCCTTCTCTCGAATACTCCGAGTGCTTGCAAGTCCTCCTCGAGCATTGTCCATGTTTCATGTCCGTAGAGGACAACCGGTCTTATAAGCGTCTTGTACATGACACATTTGGTGCGGTGGCGAATCTTTTTCGATCGCAGTTTCTTCTGGAGCCCGTAGTAGGCCCGACTTCCACAGATGATGCGCCTTCGTATTTCACGACTAACGTTGTTGTCAGCCGTTAGCAAGGATCCGAGGTAGACGAATTCCTCGACCACCACGAAGGTATCCCCGTCTATCGTAACACTGCTTCCCAGGCGGGCCCTGTCGCGCTCGGTTCCGCCCACAAGCATGTACTTTGTCTTTGACGCATTCACCACCAGTCCAACTTTTGTTGCTTCACGTTTCAGGCGGGTGTACAGTTCTGCCACCTTTGCAAATGTTCGGCCGACAATGTCCATGTCATCCGCGAAACAAATAAATTGACTGGATCTGTTGAAAATCGTACCCCGGCTGTTACACCCGGCTCTCCGCATGACACCTTCTAGCGCAATGTTGAACAACAGGCACGAAAGTCCATCACCTTGTCTTAGTCCCCGGCGCGATTCGAACGAACTGATGGAGTGTTCGCCCGAAATCTTCGCACAGTTTTGCACACCATCCACCGTTGCTTTGATCAGTCTGGTAAGCTTCCCAGGAAAGCTGTTCTCATCCATAATTTTCCATAGTTTACGCTACGCATACTGTCGTATGCCGCCTTGAAATCAACGAACAGATGGTGCGTTGGAACCTGGTATTCACGGCATTTTGAAGGATTTGCCGTACAGTAAAGATCTGGTCCGTTGTCGATCGGCCGTCAACGAAGCTTGATAACTTCCCACGGACTCGTTAACCAATGGTGACAGACGACGGTCAAGTACACTTCTTATATGTCATAAAAAGAATGTGTTAAGGCAATTTAAAATATTCACAGTGAAATGTTTGACCATGCTTAATTAGATTAGAATAATTCTAGCATGATTTTTAAAACGTCGTATGTCCAAATGAGAGACTCTTTCATTACGCTCTTTTCACTAAAATCGAAGCTAGTTTTGCATTAATGTTGTCTCAATGAGTAGCTTGAATTTGTTCCTGTCCTGCTCGTTCTTTTTGTCAACAAACGGACATGAGAGAGATGGGAATAACTTCAAGCTACTTGAGCTGCTCATTGACAGCACTATTTTTTACAATATTTCCAATGTAAAACTAAATTTCATAGATATGTTCTGAGGGTATTTGGCTCATCTGGTCACATTCCACGATGCCCTGGAACGTTGGTTCCCTGGGGAAGTGACCACTTTTGATCAATTCTGAAACCTGTCTTGCGTCTTATCGAACTTCATGATTTTGCAAAACAAGTCCATAGGAATGTGTTCTGAGGGAATCTGGTTCATATATGGTTACATTCGAATGAAATACTTCGGTTATTCTTAATGGAAATCCTATACAGGTATTCCGATAGAAATCTCTCTCTCAATTATGTAGTGAATCCTTTGAGATTCCAAAGCAAATACAGGGATTCAGAATTAAGCCTTATCTTCCTCCGATTCCGAAATGAAGCCTTCCGGGATACCAAGGTATCCTTACGTGATTTTGTTATTTCGAAGAGATTCCGGATTTCACAAGGAATAGTTCAGGGATTCTGCAAGGAACCATTGCAACATTCCGAAGAGAATCCTTCCGATATTCCGCAGATATTTCTTCCAATATCGCAGCGAATCCTCCAAGATCCCTGAAGTAAATCTTTTCAGAATACAGTAGGAAATCCTTCCGAGACTCCGCGTGGAATTCATACGGGATTACACAAGGAATCTTTCCGGGTTTCGCAAAGAATCCTTCCGGGAATCCGAGGAAATCATTCGGGATTTCTCACGACATCTCCGAGATTCCGCAACGAATCCGATCGGGATTCTGAAAGTATTTCTTCCGGGGAATCCTTCCAGGATACCGGAAACGAAGAGAATGCTTCCGATTCCGAAAAAAAATCTTTCCAGGATTCCTGAGAAATTCCTTCCGGGATTCCAAAGAGAATTCATCCGAGATTCCGAAAAAATACTTCCGGTATTTAGAAGAAAACCCTTTCGATATTATGAAGGGATAGCTTCCGGGATTCCGAAGAAAATCCTTACAGAACTTTGAAGCGAATTCATTCGGAAGGAATCCTTCCGATATTCCGCAAAGATCGCTTCCATAGGGAATCCATCCAGGATTCCGAAGGCAACCCTGTCGGGATTCTAAAGGTATTTCTTCCGGAATACTAAGGGTATTTTTCGATCCCGGGAATAGTCCTATAATTCCGAAAAGATTCTTGGGCGATTCCGAAAAAACCTTCCAGGATAACAAAGGGTTCCTCCACAGAGAATCTTTCCGGGATTCTACAAGGAATGTTTCCTATATACCGCCAAGAATCCTTCCAGGATACCGCGGGGAATTCTTTGGGATTTCTAACTGAAAGTTCTTTATGGATTCCGCATGGCTCCTTCCGGGATTCTGAAGAAAGTCCTAGCAGGATTTTACAGGGATTCCAGGATTTTGCAGAGAAACTTTCGGGATTCTTAAGGAAATTCTTCCGTTGATGCCGAAGGTTGATCCTTCCGGGATGCCAAAGAAAATACTACTGAGATTACGGAAGAAGGAACCTTATAAAATTCTTCGAAATCCTGGAAGGATTTCTGCAGAATCTTGGAAGGGTAGGCTGCAAAATCTTGGAAGGATTTCCTGCAGAATCTCGGAAGGATTTCCTGCAGAATTTCGGAAGGATTTGCAGCAGGATCTCGGAAGGATAATCCAGGCAGGATAGGCTGCAAAATTTCGGAAGAATTCCCTGCAGAATCAAGTAAGGAATCCTGAAGAGTTCCCAGCAGGATAATTCCAGAAGGATTCATTTCAGAATCATGAAAGGATTTCCTACTGAATCTCGAAAGGATTCCTACAGAATCTCGGAAGGATTCTCCGCAAAATCGCAGAAAGATCCCTGCAGAATCTCGGAAGGATGGGCTGCAAAATCTCGTAAGGATTACCTGCCGAATCTCAGAAGGATTCACTGCAGAATCCCGGAAGATTTCCCTGAAGTATTCACTGCAGAATCCCGGAAAGATGCCCTGCTGAATCCTGGAAAGATACCCTGCATAATCTCGGAAGGATTTCCTGCAGAATCCCGGAACGATTCCATGCAGAATCCCGGAAAGATTTCCTGCAGAGTTTTGGAAGAATTCCCTGCAGAATCTCTCTGTCGGAATCCCTGAAGGATTTCTGTCGGAATCCCGAAAGTGTTCTCAATAGGATTCCCGTTGGAATCCCTAGTTTTCTCAAAAGGATTCCCGTAGGAGCCCACAAAGGATTCCTGTCGGAATTCTGAAAGAATTCCCTTCGAAACCTCGAAAGAATTCCAGTCGGAATCCTGAAAGTATTCCCATCGGAATTCCGAAAAGGATTCTCAAAAAGAATTCCCGTCGGAATCTCGAAAAGGTTCCCTGTCGGAATCCCGAAAGGATTCTCAAAAGAATTCCTGTTGAGTCCCGAAAGGATTCGAAATCTCGAAGGATCCTCATCGGAATCCCGTCGAAAAGTTTTCCGACAATATGGCAGAAGGAATGGTTTCCATTTCACCGGAGATCACTTGAGCGGAAGAAGGTTGATCCGGTGCTTCCACCGGCAATGAATGAACTTCAAGGTTAATGCTTTTGACAACTTGTTCATTAACTTCAGTTGCTTCGGAGGGTTCAGTTGATTTGGGTTCGATTGCTTCAATAGCGGGTTGTGATCCAACAATCGTTTAATTCTTTTCTAAGAAATTATCCAATACGGGTGTTGTATTATCCTCGACAGCCGACGACACAGTGCTAAAAACGGAAACTGCACTCGAAGCGGAAGGATCATCCGCTTTCGCTGGCGGATTCAGGTTCACAAGATTGGAACAATTCCATTGAAGGAAAAACTGACACCACATCAGATTCTAAGAGCTCTTCGGTTGTAGCCCCAACTACGGCTTGAACCTACTCAATTGTCGTATCCTCCTTAGCTAATTCCTCTGGTAGTGGTTGCGGAGGCACAATATCGGTATCTGGTAGTTCTTTGTGTGAATGTTTAGGCATCTTAGCTTCGGCTCTTTGTCATCAGCTGAATCGATTTCAGTTTTTTTTGGAGAACTTCAGCCGACGATGGAGGTTTGTCGGTATCAAGAGATTCCTGAATTGGTTCATTTTCAGTAGTAGCTGTTCTGTTGGTAGAGGTTCGTCCAGCTTCCTTTGTCGTTATCTACAACAGAATCGACTGCAGTGGGTGAAGGCTCTTCAGCAGGGGCATCAAGAGAAGTAGTATCGTCGGAATTAGGCTGTACTTCGGTTGAAAAGAAATGTTTTTCAATAGGAACTGTAGCACCGTCTGTTGTCCCAGAGTCGTCTTCACCACTCCCTTTCATTTCTGCTGGTGCTGTTTCTTCCGGTTCTAAATTATTGATATCGTTTTCGATTGGTGCCAATTTGGGCTCATCATCGGACACTTGTTTCTCCGTATCTTGTTCTTCCTTCGCTTACATCGTCGGAGCTACTTCTTCTGCGTGGGCCGGATTTGTTATATTCACTGCGGGTCCGACGGTTGCAGTGCCGGCATAAGCTGCCATCTCGTTTGATACGATCCCAAACGCCTCGTTATCTATTTCGATGCCCTCATGAACTTCCAAGCCGTTGACAATAGAATCAAGCGAATCGTCATTTTTCACCTTCTTCGTCCCGGTTCCTCAGTGCTGACCACTGTAAATAAAAAAGTAAATTTAAACCAAATGTTATGCCTTTGCAGGTGTCACCAACGGAACTATGAAATCTAATCCTACACAGAGAAAAAAATAATTGTGATTTCAATATTTTCTAATTTCATTTTAAGTCAGTAAAATATTGTATTTTGAGTGCTAAAATATTCAAGTCAATTACTAAATGGTTAATCTGAAAGTTATTTTCTCAGTTCAAAACTTTGATTTTCACAGTGTGAATTCTGAAAACAAAAGTTGTTAAATAATCAAAACTATTTTCATACTTCATATTTTTGGCAACACTGAGAACAAATAATAATTTATCTGGCAGCCCGCGACGATTCGTCATCATAACTGGGCAGAAAAAAAATACCAGGACGGAACAGATCATCGCGTTGTGGTTGAAACTTTGAACCGAAAGGACTGGCTTCAAGTATTTACGAAAAAAAAATCGGAGGTTCCGGTTAAAAGAAACCATACGCTCAAAACAATTTTGGCTACAAACAACAATGTTTGCTCCCGAAAAAAAGCCGCAATTCGTTCTTTGTCATCTGCAATTACCCGGCGCCACTACAAAATGGATCCGAGGAAAAACAAGCGGTAAGGCACAATCGTTTGCATTTTATGTTCTTTTGTTTACATTTCTAATTTTATTTCACAGGATTTCGTTTACTGGTCAAGACCCAAACTGCATTGGATAATAAAATTAATTATTGCGAGTGAGTGTTTCGTGAACACAATTGACGGATGCAATGGGTCAAAATATTTAGAGCAATGAATGCCGGTTATGCTCCCAGCGTATCTTAGAGCGACATTCTTTTGGAAGTGGCAGTCGGTAGTCGCCAGCGGTTTACATGTTGTGACGATCAAGCTTATCCAGTGCTGATTTCAGAAGGAGACGGAACTCAGCGGACTTAAGAAAACAGCATTAAACATTTTTGAGATACAGATTGTTCAACGCCGGAAATTATTGTTGCATCCAATAAATAAGTAAAGTAATGAATAAAACGAAATGAAAAAAAAAAACAATTTTGTATGTATTTAGAATCTATAAAATTGAGAATATACTCATAAAATTGAGAATAAAAACAACTTGTTGTTTTGACAGTACACTAGCGTTTTTGAATGTAAAATGCATTATTAAATTTGAGAGAAAAATGTCATTTGTAAAGCTTAATACACTTAGTTTTGAGAGGATTATTGTTATTATGAGAATTCGCCTCTTGTCAAAGTTCCTGCAGAAGTGACATTTTTATAATTGTAGATTCAACAGTCTTATATATAAGATATATAAGTATACTTTCTACTGAAAATCACTAACTCATTTTATCAATTGTACCAACGTTTCTTTTAATTTTACCAACGATTTTTTTTTGTGTGTAGAACTGTCAGAGATCTCCGACGTAGCCGTTGCCGGAATCCCGGACGAAATGGCAAAACTTCCGAGGGCTTACCGTTATTCTGAAGCAAGGACAGTCGCGTACTGACACGAAGATTATGGACCACGTGAAGAGGTTATCCTGTAGGCTATAACCTGTAGGCTTCCGTTATGACAATAAATTACAAATTGCAAAGAACAATATCAGTTAATAACTAATAGAATTAAAATCACTTTTACGACATTCAAAGCAAAGAGAAACAACTTTGTTGTACGAGAAAGGCAAAATAATATGGAAAATATTTCCAGCTTTTACTTTGACAGATCTCGTAAAACAAAACATCAATGCTGTCAGTCGTGCACGGTGAGAGAAAATATGCAAAAACATGACAACTGACAGCGTTGTATAGTGTCTTTCAACTGTATACCTAGAACTCTACACACCGATGGAGACTTCAAGCGCAACGCGAAAAAAATCCAAGTGCCGCGTCCCGGTTAATTAGTTCCTGGTACTGCTTCGTATTTCTTCTCTCCGTACTAATTATAGGTTAAGTGTACTCATAGAATCTAGATTGAATTAATGTTTTAGCCATAAGCCAGATTTGTATGTAAGTATAGAATAGTAAATTTTACCTTCGATTCGAAATTGCATTAAGTTTTAATAAATTTAGGATTATATATAACTCAACCGTTTATGCACGTACATTTCACCTGAAAATTCAGGTAGATTTTCGAAAACTCAGATACAGATACGAATCACGTGACAAACGTACAATCTCACCGGTATGAGGTTGAATCACACCAAAACATCAGGTAAAGTTACGTGAATTTTTAGTAAGTTTTACTGCACAGAGAAAAATAAAGTTGGGATTCCAACATTTTCTACTTGTTATTTTAAAAGTAAGGAAAATCTGGTACTTTTAAGTGCTAAAATAGTTAAATTAAATGTAAAATATTTGATCTGAAATTTTTTTTCTCAGTGTAGAACTGTGATTTTCACAGTGAGCTCAATCATAATAAAATTTATAAAACAATCAAAATAGTTTAGATATTTCATATTTCTGGCAACCATGCCAACAAGAAATAATATAACTGGCAGCTCAAGACAATCTGTCCGAACAGCAACAGAAATATTTTGAGAAAAAAGTTGTGCACCATCAGCCGGATTTTTTCTGTGGGCGAAAAGGTTAACAGAACCTGAGTTACGGAACGATCGTGACAGAGGGAATCGGCCCGACTACAACAACACCAACGGCAAAATAATCTACCGGACAAAGTACATCTGGCTGCTGATGAAACACCCAAGCTCGGAAACACCCAAAACGGAATCGCTCCACCGGTGGGTGCGGAAGAGGCAAACGCTGAGCAGAAAATATTGATATACTTCCTCCGACGATGATGACTTTAACGGAGCGGTTCAGTCTATATGGGTATCCTGGATTCAATCAGCTGCACATGAAAGGCAGAAATAGGACTAAAGGGTGATTATATGGGAATCCACTTTCGGAGGAGGCACTGGCCGATAATATGGCTTTACGGGTAAGCTTGCAATTTTTGGAATTCTCTCTATTTTTTCTTTTATTTTCTCATCCATTTATACATGCCACAATTATGTTTCGCTTTCAGAAGGCTCTCAGACCCTCTATACCGCAAACATAGCAACGCTTCAGCGAAAGTTCGACCCAGCTGATTCGCAACGTCTTCATCGTCTAATATTCATCGAGCATCGCCACCTTTTGAGCAACGATGGAAATGGACGTGGTATGGTGGCGGTGACAAATTACACATGCATCTACATGCATCGCCGTAATGAAGGCAAACCAAATCACCTGTGCTAATTGTCGCAACAATCAAAACGGTGGTCAGAACCGAGACGGAATAAATAAGCACAATTCAACAAACTAAAGTGAGGTGACGGCGTTATTCTGATTACAATGCTTCTAGAGTATAGGCATAAAAATAATGGCATATCTATAATAATAAAATAGAAAAAATAAATGAAAATGATTACAATAAATAAAATGAAAATAAACAACTTTTCAAATGTAACATTTGATTATGACGACTCAAATTGAAAGCGCACAACTACTTGTTGTTTTTGAAAGTATCACTCGTTCATTCAAGTATAAAAATACGCATTTAGTGTTAAGAGAAAATGTTATTTCAAAAAGTCGACCCTTGTTAAAGTTCTTCCCGAAGTGACATTTTTGCAATTGTAGATTTAACAGTTCAATACTTTCTACTGAAAATCACTAACGAATTTTCTTAATTTTACTAACGATTCTTTGGATTTTACCAACGATTTTTTTTGTGTGTATGACCGGTAAGAAAATTATGATGGTTTCAAATACTGTTGATGGTGTGGCATCAGGAAAATTGGTGAACGATATAATAGTTCAAATAGTGCAACTCCCAAAATATATCCTCTAGGTAAGATTTTATTAGTTATAAAAATAAAAAAGAAACTAAATTGTGATGATTAATTGCAGCCC
This sequence comes from Armigeres subalbatus, assembly GCF_024139115.2. NCBI lineage: Eukaryota > Metazoa > Arthropoda > Insecta > Diptera > Culicidae > Armigeres > Armigeres subalbatus. Next base: position 5,519 of record NW_026942965.1, on the reverse strand, counting down.
AAATAAGAAAACGAAATTTCAACTTCTCGGTTGAACCTTGATGGAAAAATCTTCCTAAAAGCGCTAGTCGACTGGAAAATCAATAGGATATTCCAAACTTGAGACATCCTGATGGAGGTGTAACGTAAGTATGCTGCAGCATGCATCACAAATAATTGATAAATTATCTATTTTGTTCCTGCATTTTTTTTTAGAAATCGGATAAGTATGATAACAATTGAGGAGAGGACATTGCTATTTGTGCAGGTAGAATAGAACTTGTATACAGTGAAACGTTATGCACAGTAATGTAAAGGAATAAACCATTTTAAAAATGTTATTGTGGATTTACTTGACCAATGGATTCGAAGGTCGGTTCACTTGCCTATTTCAAACGTTCGTTTTTCCAGCAAGGTTTGCCAAACTCAATAAATGTTTGGTAGATAACCTTGTTTTTTGCTCCTTTTCTATCAAAACAGATGTCAAAACATCGGAAAAAGAAAGAGAAGTCCGAGGGAAACAGCACGTGGCAGACTTGTCAGTTTTGACAGATTTTACTATGAAGATGGGTGTGAAGGTGAAAACGGCGATTTCAACGACCGTTCAAGGAGCGACTATTTCGAACGGTCGGGTCTAATAGGGAAATCCACGTACAATACCTTTCATGTTGCGTTTTATTACAAAATTATCTATAATCCGGGTAAAATACTTTGAAATAAATTAAATAAATTTCTCTAGATTTCACCGAAAAATCCAGTGATGTTCAAATGCAAATCAGGTAAATGTTACGTGAATTTATTTTTGCTGTCATGGAAATGTTTTGGTAAAGGCTACGTGAAAATCAGGTAAATCCCACCTGCGTCCAGTAAAGTGACATTGAGTTTCAGATTCACGTAGAATTCACCTGAAAAGTAAGGTGGAAAATATCTACGTGTCTTTTCAGGTAAATGCTACGTGAAAATTATTTGCAGTGTAGGTATAAGATCAAATTATAATTCTGATTAGAGCTATCTCACCAACTGCACGTTTTAATAACCACTCATTGCGTTTCCCTCTACCTACATCTATCTGTTGTTGTTTTGGTTTGTCCCCTTTATCCCGATTTGCCTGCTATTGCCAAGCAATTGTGCTATATGGGCTCGCAAGCAGATGTTAAGGTGAATCGATACCGAGCGACTTCGACGACAAATAGTTTTTTTCTCAGTGTAAAATTGTTATTTTTACAGTGAAAACACTCAAAACAAATTTTAAAAATAATAAAATCAACTCTCATATTTCATTTCTGGCAACACAGACGACAAAACAATGTAACTGGCAGCTCGCGGGGTCCTGTCATTATTGAAAATGGAAAAAATGTTTCATAATAGTTTAGGCTGTGAACTATCTCCACTGATTCGTTTAATTTTTAGTTAAAATTTAACACCTGATGGTTATTTTCCCATCGTGGTTAAATTTCACCGAAGCCGACCCATTTGAGTTTTGACAGATTGATAGTTATTCGAAACGAAATGGATTTGGCGCCAATTTTCTCGCGAACAAAGTTTAACTATCGAACTGTCAAATCTAACCATGCTCCGGAGCAGGGTTATTTTTAACCACGGCGAAATAACCATCGAACTGTCAAACTTTAACTAAAAATTAAACGAATGGGTGGAATGGTTCACAGCCCAAGTAAGGGTCTGTTCAAATAATTTAAAAAAATGATTGTGAAAACTCATATGTGAATATGTACGTTATGTGGAAGATATTGATTTGAAAAATGTATTGAGGTAAATCCACTTTCCCTTCAATGGGAAACAACATTGTAAATTAATGTCCAAGTCGGGTGGTTTAATCCCCGGAAATAGGCAATTAACTTTGATTTAACTGAACCTGAGATGCGTGCTCTTGCCTACGCAATGCGGTCGGGTCTGAGCTTGACGACAAAAGATATTTTAGTTACTAGATAAAGATTGTCGCTTCGGTTCCCTTTGTTCTGCTGTCCGAAACATGTGTGGTACATACCTGTCAAATCGTATGGATTCTCCTTCTTTGACATTTAGCTCCCCTATCCTCGCCAGCAAAAGATGTTCCGGACAGCGACGGCAGCGACAATCTTTATCTTGTAACTAAAATATCTTTTTTGACGACCGACTGGCAAATAGCTTACCCAACAAACATTCACTAGTTGAACTAACATCAGTGTGATGATTTAATTCAGCGCTGTGTTGAATAATGTCTGTACTATTTCTTATCACAACTTCTGTTCAAGCTTTGTTCACACAATTTTGGCGAAGTTATACAACTACAACATCTCATTTTGAAAAACAACTGTATTAACTGATTCGTTAAACCTTTAATAAGTATTTTACTGCTCAATTCAGCTACATGTGAATTTTCCGAAAATAATAACGCATAGAAGGTAACATCAGTAAGATCTCCGATGAACGTATTTTGAAGCAATTGCTATTTTCATTTATGTAATCATTTTAAAATTTTCCTAAATCAGTCTCGAACTGCTGTCATTTGATCATCCGCCGGTAACGTTGTCATCCGCGCCATCCTTGATTTGTTAGATATGGCTCACCTAGTGCATAACATAAATAATCTTATTGCTGAATATGAATCATAATTGGACTCTTATTCAATAAGTCGATCTGTCAAACTACAGTTTGTTAATAACTGTACAAGAATTTTATTTCAAACCATTGTTCAGCCAGTCATAACCATCGCAATAATTAGGAAAAATACGTAAACATAATGTCGATAAACGATAAAATTCCTTCCTCAGAATCTCTTGATAATCGGTTGCGATATGATTGTCAAATGCTAAGATTATTCCAATTTCGCAGCAAGAAAGAACAACATCCATGCGCTAATATTGGGATTCCACACATCACAGACTCAATAATTTTCCGATGTTCTTCAACGGCGTTATGTCCGGCTTTTAGTAAATTTAGTTTCGCATGAATGCATGATTTTTTTTTATTGCTCCAGTAGTTTTGCTCCTGTTGTAATCTCCGACAGTTTAATAAATCACGAGAATAAAATCAGAAGGGTTATGTACAAGACACAACCGACCAACAACGTAAGCTACGTAAGACAGTTTTGTTCATTGAGGATTGTAGTGCCATCATGCATGAATATTTTTAGAAAATTCATTTGATTACTTATATCACTAGTTTCGAACAAAACTAGCGTATCTTAAGATATGAAAATTATTGGATACAACAATTGTTTAAAAAATTTACTATGAAAACCCAAATTTAGTCCTCAGAGGTAATAATGCCTTTCTTGGATCCGAATTGCCTACATTTGGGTTTTGAAGCATTTGATGAAATATTTCAATATAAGAAGCCCTAGGGAAGCATTCTCTTTTCCGTTTGCAACATTTATTATTCAGAAACATTCCAATCATAGGCATATCTTGTTTTTCGTGCATCACTAGAAATCATAAAATGTCAATCATGTACCAAAAACCCAATTAATTTGGTTGTGATGCGCGGGAGTAGTAAACGTTGCGGACGGGAAAGATATTATGTGTGTTATTACATTCTAACTCCTACTGTCTGGCAGTGTCACCAGGTTGGTAAAATCTCAAATCAAAAATCTTCAAACCATGCGTGAGTCAAATCCCATCAGAATTACGGCCGAGAGATTTGCTCATGATTTGAATCGCAATTTGCATCATTGTATGATATTTACGTGTTCTTTATTGTTGAATGGATTGAATTAACTATTTTTCGTCTAAAACAATGGCTAATAATTATATATAAACAAAAGATACGCCTCGATTCCGTTTTGACGCTTTTTAGAACGAAATCATTTTTTTTTTGGTGAGTGAGCGAAGCGATGCGATTTTGTTCGAGAAACTCAAGCGAATTAGCTCATGCATGAATCCTCGATGATTGAGATTTGAGTATGCATCTACCAACACTGAGTGTCATTATGGATAAAATATTCGTGCAAACATTTTATTAATATCATTGCAAGACTTCTGAATCAGGGAGCAAGAAGGTGATAGCTCTATCTGTATCTCATATACCGTTTCAAGAACGTATGTGTTCCGAAGCTTTTGTCGTGCATAATGCAATAAGTACCGCATTATTGCACCCACGTATTATAAAAATATCTTAAGTGCATTCACACTTCCTGAATCAAAGTTAAATCCTTCTGATTCAGGCGCGCATTTAATTGGACAAAATATTATTAGGCCGATATAAATATTTTTTTTAAATATGTCTCAACACCACCCACACCCTTCCCCCCCTTCGAATTGTTTTGCTCAAAAATAACAACTTGAGGGGCTACAAAAAAAATTCCGGTGAATTTTGAGAACTTTCAAAACATTCTTTAACAAATCCGAGGAGTTTTTTTTTTCCATTTTAATATTTATTTTTTACTACCAGACCCGTCGAACTTTGCTTCGCCTAAAATTGATTTATTCTCTGATTAATTCTCGAGTTATGCAGAAATTTTTAATTCATTTGTATGGGAGCCCACCTTTTCAGAAGGGGAGGCGTTAAACCAACACAGAAACATATCTTCTCTTCCAAAACCTCCACACGCCAGATTTGTTTCCATTTGCTTGATCTCGAGTTATGATGAAATTGGTGTTTCATTTGTATAGGAGCCAGGTTTCAAAGAGGAGAGGGTCTCTAACCATCTTAAGAACCTTCCCTGACCCTAAAAACCTCTCTATTCAAATTTCATGCCGCTCGATTCAGTAGTGTAGAAGAAGAAGATTACCTCCTCCCTTGACTTTGGTGAGACCATAATTTTAATAAATATGTGTAACGGCCTTATTAGTTTTCAGTTTCCAAAGTCTTTTTTTAATATAAATTGATTCCATTACTAGCAAGGGCATTGGCATTGATAACAATTGATCGTCTCATGCCTGCACAAACATGCCCCTTTCTGGATCACTTTTTATACACCATGCATTACATTACGCATTTTTAGTTACATTTGTTTCTGACCGCGGTCACTGGTCCGGCTCCATTGTTCTACTTTTGTGCGAAACACCGCACAAAAAGGAGAGTCCAAAGCCAACTGCACTGAACGGCGACGGCCGAAACGAGACTTTGCTGACAAGAAAAGAGGGTGCTGCCAAATGATCCGATACCCTATTTTAACATTCATAACCCAAAGTTTCAATATAATTGACAAATTGGTAGAGAATTTGAATCGATTGATATATAAATCTCAAAATCCATCGGAAGATAAAGGCGTTATTAGAGTTCAAAATCTTACATGATTTCGTGACGGTCTCTGAATTTGGAAATTTTCATTTGTCACCAGGTATCCGAGTCTCCCCTTAGACGTAGTTTACGTCAAAAGCATGTCTTGAAATAAATCATTATTTTTCTATAAATTAAAAGATCTAGAATCCAGGTTTTCTCTCAAACTGAAAAGCATGTTTTTCCCATCGTGCGATAGATCAGATAAATGTGAAATCCAATGGTTAAGAAGGACAAAGGTAAAGAAGATGTCTTATGCCTGCTTATTAACTTACTATTCAAACTCAATTGACCACCCTTTCAGAGCATCACACCACAGTC
>NW_026942964.1:0-3513 GCF_024139115.2 Armigeres subalbatus | reverse complement strand
ATCTCTTGCTGGAGGAGCCACTCATAACATCACCTGTATTCAAAATTGACATATTAAAGTCGTCGCAGGAGTCGTATATCATTTGTTGTTGAACGGTTGTCGTCGTACAGTTCCCCCAACCTGTTCCATTAAGATTTCAAAATCTCCCAAGAACAACCGTGGCTCCAGCGTAACCGAGCAGATGTGCGAGAGATCTCTACGAGATATCGCGGTGTTTGGAAGGAGAAGATATATCGAAGCGATACTGAGGTCTTTTCCTCGAATAGTCACCTGACATGCCGTAGCTTCGGTGCCGAACATCGGCGCAAGATCGACTCTATAGAAGAAGTGCTGTTTTTGATCCCTAAGAGCACCCCTCCATATCGATTTGCCCGATCACGGCGGATTATGTTGAAATCAGGAATTTGAAGGTTCACATCTGGTGTTATGCATGTTTCACATAAAAGCAAAAGCATCGCATTGTAATTTATTAACTAAAAATTTAAAAATATCTAATTTTGGAAAGAATACTTCGACAGTTCCACTGTAGAATCGAAATCGTGTTACCACTTATTGACTAAGTTAGCCATCGAAGGATACAAAATGACTCGAGGAGGGGCATTTTGAAGCCAGCTGCTTCAGGAGAGGAGTCAGAATGGAAGAAGAACAGTTTTGACCATGTTCTTCACGGGGTCAGAAGCTTATCAAAGAAGTTGAGGATGGGCTCCACGATGCCAGAAAAGGTGAACGATTGGAGCGCTCAGGGGCTCTTCTGCTCGCTCTCTATGCTCTCTTTCTGAGAAATCGCAAAAATTGGGGCATCTAGGATTTTAGATGTTCCAGGTAGCGGTGGAAACTCTCGATCATCCCGATGTGAAACACACAAAAAAGTTGAACGTTTTGAGTATTTCCATCCCGCTGAATTCGACTCATCGATGTTGGATTGGGGCTCCCCACTTTGAGGCTGTTTTTCTGGGCTTTTTCGAGGGTCGCTTTGACTCTGTTTATTCTCTCTTCCTCGTTGAGCCATTGAAAACAAAGGGAACCCATTTCCAACCTCCGGAGTCAGAGCTACCTTGATCGTCCAAAGGAAGGAGACAGGTAGATGGTGTCAGAAACGACTGGAGAAGCTTGACCTTCCTCAACATTTTCAGCGTAACTTCACCGAGAACGCTGCTGAAGAGACCGTTTCTGAGTGGATTCCGCTGCTGTATGTACGTTGGGCCAGAAGCTTCAAGAGCATGTGGAGAACTTTCGTTACAATACCTGGAGCACATTTCAGTTGCCGTCTTTTTGCACCCCTCCACATACTTCTCTCCCTATGATGCTGGCAGCGAGGTTTGTGCAGCCAGTACTGAGCGGTGTGGCCCTTCGCTACTTGCAATTAACACAGTTCATCACCCTTCGGTACATACAGCCAGAAAGAGGTAGACGAAGTTTGCCGAAATCACTACGTAGTCCAGGCAGTGCGGACCCGGAAAGGTGACGCAGAGAAAGAGTCGGACAGGAATAAAGTCCGCTTCTCTCCCTCCTTGCGACACCGAGGCCATTTTGTTTTACGCAATCCAGTATCGCAACAGGGAGGCAAAAACGTTCTTGAAACAGCCGAAACCTTGTTTCAAATCGTCCCGCATAATCCCTTCTTCCCTCCATCACCACCCCGCGATCTCTGAAACTGCTGACAGTAAATACACCTTATATTCGAGTGATGAAAAGCTCACAGGTGGCAATCTCACGTTAAGGCCTGTTGCGATCTCACTGAGCCGTGACGCGAAGCTTACTGGACCCAACCTTCATGTCAATGGTCGTGACGAACCGAAAATCGTTTTTCAGATCTTTGCTGATCTGGCTGATATTCAAACGTTTGCCTTTGGGTCGAAGAAAGAAAACAACACTACGGCCACTAGAGTCGTGAGGGGTGAACCCAGCAGGACGGGGGGCTCGTAGAGGAAATTTTAAGCGTTGCTGGTGTCCATTTCATTTGGTTTGGAACACCCGAATGCAACGAACATCTGACATGGAATACAGTACCCCCGCCAACTTCGCCTTCGCGCATTGCGGACACGAAAATGCGCCGCTGCAACTGAGGCACAATCTATTTTAAAACTAAACACTTATCACAAGGACAGAAAAAAACACACATACACACAAATTAATGAGAGGGAAGATGAGTTAAAGAAAAGGAAAAAAACTATTCAATAAGATGGAGAAAGGGGAACAACGAGAGGGAGCTCAAGTAAATGCTTGCGTTCACACTGTTGTGTCACCAGCTAACAGTTCTGGCAGCACACACACTGACTGGATGGACAATCGCCGGGGCGGTGGTGCGGTCGAAGCGAACCACGCTGTTGTTGGTGTTCTTGCCGCAGACAACACTGCAACTGGGTGGATGGATGGTGAAAAGCAGGACGGCAGCGTCTGTGTTGGTGGAGACGCACGATGGATGATGACTGTCGGCGTGGGGCGATGATGCCTGCGTCTGCGATGGACGCCGAAGAAACTGCAAAACTTTGCGTTGTCTTGCAAAAACAACGAAATGGCTATAACTGCTTCAGCTAACACCACTTCCACTCAGCACTATGCTTCAAAACACTTTCGGAAAAAACCTCTACCTGTACTTCAGGAAAAAAAAACAAAGAAGAAGCAGACCGTACGCGGACTTACAACCGGCTCGCTCGGATGCTCGACGTGGAATGATTATGTTGCATATTGTATTATACGTTTGGCACCCTCGGAATGTCTCTTCACTACATTACTTGCCTTTTGTGACACCGCAGCGCTACTGCGTTGTCTCTTCAAATCAGCCGGAGTGGACTATATTGGTAATAGAGTATATTTGGTGAAACACAGAAAGAAATAAGATAGAAATACAAAGTAGGAAAGGGACGAGCCTGGAATTGAGCCCACGTACTCCTTCTTATAAGGCAGAATTGGTAGCCGCTAGACCAGTGAGCTCGTCTAATTACTCAAGCTATATTGCTATCAAACATAATATATTAACAATATAGTCCTCTTGCTAAAAACAGACTAACATTACTAAAGCACTAAAACGGATGGCGGTCGAACTGTTTTAACAAAGCAACGCATCGAGGCATATCGTTCAGCGCAGTGAGGCGCACCGTATCTTCCATTTCAACGCGTAGAAGTTCATCGTTGCTTTCAAAACAATCAAAACAAAATGAAACACACAGAAAATCAAGAACCACAAAAAAGTTTGAAATTCAACTTTGAGTACGAAGTTAAATTTTTTCACTCAAAAAGTAAATGAGTTTTCTCATTCTCTCGTGAATGATATTATTAGGCTATAACTTTTACAAAATCGTCATCGACAAGAACACCTCGTATATTAATATTAATATTCCTTAAAAGTGGTTCAATGTATAATCCAAATAATGCCATGCTCAGAAGACATCCTTGTCTCACTGAGCATCAATAGAAAACGATTGCGAGATTTTCCATAGGAACTCATGATCCACTCTGTCAAATGCCTTTTCCAGATCAATAGATAGAATAATTCCTTTAAACTTTCTACTA
>NW_026942963.1:0-27353 GCF_024139115.2 Armigeres subalbatus | reverse complement strand
AGGATTCTAAGGAATCCCGGAGGATTCTAAGGAATCCCGGAGGATTCTAAGGAATCCCGGAGGATTCTAAGGAATCCCGGAGGATTCTAAGGAATCCCGGAGGATTCTAAGGAACCCGGAGGATTCTAAGGAATCCTGGAGGATTCTAAGGAATCCCGGAGGATTCTAAGGAACCCGGAGGATTCTAAGGAATCCTGGAGGATTCTAAGGAATCCTGGAGGATTCTAAGGAACTTGAGGATGCTAAGGAGACCTGGAGGATTCTAAGGAATCCCGGAGGATTCTAAGGAATCCTGGAGGATTCTAAGGAATCCCGGAGGATTCTAAGGAATCCCGGAGGATTCTAAGGAATCCCGGAGGATTCTAAGGAATCCCGGAGGATTCTAAGGAATCCCGGAGGATTCTAAGGAATCCCGGAGGATTCTAAGGAATCCTGCGGAGGATTCTATGAATCCCGGAGGATTCTAAGGAATCCCGGAGGATTCTAAGAATCCCGGAGATTCTAAGGATCCCGGAGGATCATGAATCCCGGAGGATTCTAAGGAATCCCGGAGGATTCTAAGGAATCCCGGAGGATTCTAAGGAATCCCGGAGGATTCTAAGGAATCCCGGAGGATTCTAAGGAATCCCGGAGGATTCTAAGGAATCCCGGAGGATTCTAAGGAATCCCGGAGGATTCTAAGGAATCCCGGAGGATTCTAAGGAATCCCGGAGGATTCTAAGGAATCCCGGAGGATTCTAAGGAATCCCGGAGGATTCTAAGGAATCCCGGAGGATTCTAAGGAATCCCGGCGGATTCTAAGGAATCCCGGCGGATTCTAAGGAATCCCGGCGGATTCTAAGGAATCCCGGAGGATTCTAAGGAATCCCGGAGGATTCTAAGGAATCCCGGAGGATTCTAAGGAATCCCGGAGGATTCTAAGGAATCCCGGAGGATTCGAAGGAATCCCGGAGGATTCTAAGGAATCCCGGAGGATTCGAAGGAATCCCGGAGGATTCTAAGGAATCCCGGAGGATTCTAAGGAATCCCGGAGGATTCGAAGGAATCCCGGAGGATTCGAAGGAATCCCGGAGGATTTCTATGAATCCCGGAGGATTCTAAGGAATCCCGGAGGATTCTAAGGAATCCCGGATTCTAAGAATCCTGGAGATTCTGGGGAATCCTCCGGGATTCTAAGGAATCCTCCGGGATTCTTTAGAATCCTCCGGAAGGAATCCCGGGATTCTAAAGGAATCCCGGAGGATTCTGGGAATCCCGGAGGATTCTAAGAATTCCTTAGAATCCCGGGATTCCTAGAATCCTCCGGGATTCCTTTAGAATCCTCCGGGGATTCTTTAGAATCCTCCGATCCCTTAGAATCCTCCGGGATTCCTTAGAATCCTCCGGGATTCCTTAGAATCCTCCGGGATTCCTTAGAACCTCCGGGATTCCTTAGAATCCTCCGGGATTCTTAGAATCCTCCGGGATTCCTTAGAATCCTCCGGGATTCCTTAGAATCCTCCGGGATTCCTTAGAATCCTCCGGGATTCTAGAATCCTCCGATTCCTTAGATCCTCCGGGATTCCTTAGAATCCTCCGGGATTCCTTAGAATCCTCCCGGGATTCCTTAGAATCCTCCGGGATTCCTTAGAATCCTCCGGATTCCTTAGAATCCTCCGGGATTCCTTAGAACTCTGGATTCTTAGAATCCTCCGGGATTCCTTAGAATCCTCCCGGGACCTTAGGTCAGGAATCCCGGAGGATTCTAAGGAATCCTGAGGATCCCAGAATCCCGGAGGATTCTCTAGAACCCGGAGGATTCCCAATCCCGGAGGATTCTGAACCCGGAGGATTCTAAGGAATCCCGGAGGATTCTGAATCCCGGAGGATTCTGAACCCGGAGGATTCTGGAATCCCGGGAGGATTCTAAGGAACCCGGAGGATTCTAAGGAATCCCGGAGGATTCTAAGGAATCCCGGAGTTCTCATGAACCCGGAGGATTCTGATCCCGGAGGATTCTGAACCCGGAGGATTCTAAGAACCCGGAGGATTCTAAGGAATCCCGGAGGATTCTAAGGAATCCCGGAGGATTCTAAGGAATCCCGGAGGATTCTAAGGAATCCCGGAGGATTCTAAGGAATCCCGGAGGATTCTAAGCAATCCTAAGAATCCTCCGGGATTCCTTAGAATCCTCCGGGATTCCTTAGAATCCTCCGGGATTCCTTAGAATCCTCCGGGATTCCTTAGAATCCTCCGGGATTCCTTAGAATCCTCCGGGATTCCTAAGAATCCTCCGGGATTCCTAAGAATCCTCCGGGATTCCTAAGAATCCTCCGGGATTCCTAAGAATCCTCCGGGATTCCTAAGAATCCTCCGGGATTCCTAAGAATCCTCCGGGATTCCTAAGATTCCTCCGGGATTCCTAAGAATCCTCCGGGATTCCTTAGAATCCTCCGGGATTCCTTAGAATCCTCCGGGATTCCTTAGAATCCTCCGGGATTCCTTAGAATCCTCCGGGATTCCTTAGAATCCTCCGGGATTCCTTAGAATCCTCCGGGATTCCTTAGAATCGTCCGGGATTCCTTAGAATCGTCCGGGATTCCTTAGAATCGTCCGGGATTCCTTAGAATCCTCCGGGATTCCTTAGAATCCTCCGGGATTCCTTAGAATCCTCCGGGATTCCTTAGAATCCTCCGGGATTCCTTAGAATCCTCCGGGATTCCTTAGAATCCTCCGGGATTCCTTAGAATCCTCCGGGATTCCTTAGAATCCTCCGTCCTCCGGGATTCCTTAGAGTACTCCGGGATTCCTTAGACTCCTCCGGGATTCCTTAGAATCCTCCGGGATTCCTTAGAATCCTCCGGGATTCCTTAGAATCCTCCGGGATTCCTTAGAATCCTCCGATTCCTTAGAATCCTCCGGGATTCCTTAGAATCCTCCGGGATTCCTTAGAATCCTCCGGGATTCCTTAGAATCCTCCGGGATTCCTTAGAATCCTCCGGGATTCCTTAGAATCCTCCGGGATTCCTTAGAATCCTCCGGGATTCCTTAGAATCCTCCGGGATTCCTTAGAATCCTCCGGGATTCCTTAGAATCCTCCGGGATTCCTTAGTGTTGAGGTACCGCGCACTGGCAACACGGTCAACCATGCGCACCTATACATGAAATGACAGAAAGGGAGGTAACCTGGAGATATGATTAGGGTCTTGTATACAGGAGAATAAGAATAGATAAAAGATAACAGAAAAAGCAAAAACAAACCTTATAATAACTATCGGAGCATTTTTATTGCAAAATCATTTAAATGTAAAGCTAATTAATAATTTGAAATATTTCTGGAAGGTAGAATGTAAGTACTGAAAATACTTTAAAGTAAATTTGAATTTAACTATATTTTCAAATATTAAAGATTCCCCCAAAATACATTGTGTCTGTTTGTGAATGGTCGGCGTAGAATTCGACAACAACATAATCATTTTGCCTTATAGCGCATAACGATAAGGAGAGATTAAGGAAAGTGAGGAGGAGTTGTAAGGACATTTGGAAGATTAGAGGAAACTGTTCATGTAAGTGTTAAGTATTTGGAAACCATTGAATTTAAATAAAATATGTCTTACAGTTTTGAGCTGCTAAAAAGGTAAAGAGCTGCTACAGAAAAACAGTGTCCCCTCCGAACAAACTCAAAAATGAACATCCAACAACCAAACCTCAACACCACCGGGATAGTTGATTGCAATTGTGCCATCTGCAACGGACCGGATCACGATGACGTTGGTATGGTGGGATGTGATAATTGTTCTCAGTGGTTCCACTTTAAGTGTGTTGGAGTTTCCGCTGATGTTAAAGACATTTCATGGACCTGTATAAACTGCAAAGAGAAATCTTCCATTGCACCAGATGATAGTGGCAAAACAGAGCCAGATGCACAGCAAACGGATGGTTGGAAGCTAGTCGCAGTAGATGCGGGTAAGTCGAAAACATTAGTGGAACCGCAAGCGAAGTTATCTGCAGTGGACGAACTCGAGCTGGAGATGGAACGCATAGAAGGAATGCGGAAAGAACAAATGCGCAAAATAGAGCTGGAGAAAAAGGTACACCGTCGTCGGCTAGAGGTACAACGAGAACTTGCCGAACAAAGACAGCAAATGGAGCGAGAGAAGAGGCAAATTGAGTTGGAGTTCGAAAAGGAACAGTTGCAAAAAGCGATAGCGGAAGAAGAGGCTTTTCGTAACAGGCAACAAGCGATGCGTGAAGAGATGCAAGAATGTTTTGAGCAATTACGGCTACGGCAGCCTGCTGGAGGGTCCACATCGAATAAGGCAATTGGTGGGCAGGGAAATTCGAAAAGAAGTTGCACGGAAAAGGAGCCTCTGCTAGCAAGTATGGAACCTTCGTCAGAGCTTCCGAAAGACTATCGCGGTGCATATAGTAAACATTCTACGCCGAAAAGAACCGAGGAGAACTTGAAACGGAACACACATAAGGAACAGGCATTCGTTTCGGCAACTAGTCCAGAGATGAGCATCGCTTTGGACATGGGTAACGCGGCAAATTCTACACCGCCTGTTCAAATGATAAATCAACCGACCAGTGTGCAACTATCTGCCCGGCAGTTCTTAGCTAAGAAATTGCCTGTGTTTACCGGCCGCCCGGAAGACTGGCCAATGTTCATCTCAAGTTACGAGATCGCCAACGAAGCCTGTGGATTCACCAATGTAGAAAATTTAGCTCGTCTACAGGAGAGTCTAAAAGGCCAGGCATTAGAAGCAGTACGAAGTCGGCTAATGTTACCGTCTGCGGTGCCCCAAATAATCGAAGCCCTAAGGATGCTATACGGTCGACCAGAACAATTGCTGAATATGCTGTTGGCCAAAACGCGGAAGGTAGAAGCGCCGAAAGCTGATCGTTTGAATACGTTCATCACATTTGGGATGGTTGTGCAACAGCTAGTTGATCATTTGGAGGCGACCAATCTACAGGACCATTTGATAAACCCGATGCTGATACAGGAGTTGGTGGAGAAGCTTCCGGCTAGCACCAAAATGGAATGGGTAAGACACAAAAGGCAGATAACAAGAGTGACACTCCGCACTCTTTCCGATTTTCTGTCGGAAATCGTTAGAGATGCTAGTGAAGCTACACTGTATAACGATCATCTGCTGTGGCAGCCACCGCTGGACCACCGTTCAATGAAAAGTAATAAGATGAACAAAGGGAAGGAGTACGAAGGGTTTATTCACACTCATGGTGATGCTGTAAACATTGGCAGTGACACGTCAGGTGAACATCAGCGAAGAAGCAGGACGCCGTGTAGAATGTGTGATAGAACGGATCACAGAATACGAAACTGTTCAGAGTTTCGCAAATTAGAACCCTCCGAACGTTTAAAGGCCGTTAAAGAATGGGATTTGTGCCACATCTGTCTCAACGAGCACGGCAATATGCGATGCAAGTTGAACATTGTATGTAAGGTGGATCACTGTGGTCAACAACACAATACGCTTCTTCATCAACCCCGAGGTTTTCTGCGTTCAGACTGTAACTCTCACATGCAGGTCGGTTTATGTCAGCCGGTGATATTTCGAATGGTGGCAGTGACTATTTACAATGGGCTACAAGCTGTAAATACGCTTGCATTCCTGGATGAAGGGTCATCTTATACGTTAGTGGAAAGTTCATTGATGAAGATACTGAATGTGAAAGGTCAAACACAACCACTCCGTGTTACTTGGACAGCTGGAATTACCAGACTGGAAAGGGAATCTCAACGTCTCCATTTAACATTGTCTGCTCGTGGTTTCAAGGAGAAGTATCAAATACGAAATGTCCACACCGTTCAAACACTAAAGCTTCCAGAACAAGCGTTATGTTATGCAGACATTGGTAGGCAGTATCAACACTTACAGGATCTTCCGGTGGTAGATTACGAAATGGAGCCACCGAAGATTCTTATAGGTTTAAAACATTTGCATTTGTTCGCACCACTAGAGTCGCGGATTGGAAAACCAGGGGAACCAATCGCTGTGAGATCTAAGCTAGGATGGACCGTCTATGGCTCTCAAATTCCTGAAGAAATCATATCACCACACGTCGGCTATCACTCATGTGATGGTATAAACAATCAAGAATTACACGATCTATTGCGCTCACATTATGCTTTGGAGGATATGGGAGTTTCCGTAAATTTGCTGCCAGAATCAAGCGAAGATCAACGAGCAAGAAGAATCATGGAGAACACGACAATAAAGATAGGTGACCGGTTCCAAATGGGGCTATTGTGGAAAGAGGACAATCCACTGTTTCCGGACAGCTACCCCATGGCACAGCGGCGAATGAAGTGTCTGAACGAGCGGCTGCTGAAAACCCCGGAATTGAAGGAAAACGTGGAAACACAAATAGTGGAGTATCAACAAAAAGGGTATTGCCACAAAGCTACGAAGGAAGAGTTAACTAGCGTTGGCCCCGGGAAAGTATGGTATTTGCCGTTGAATGTCGTGCTCAATCCAAAAACCTGGGAAAGTTCGACTTGTGTGGGATGCAGCAGCAGCAGTTCAAGGAGTTTCGCTGAACCCGAAACTGTTGAAGGGACCAGATTCACCTCTCTCCCATCAGTCATCTACCAATTTCGAGAACATCGTATAGGTTTTGGTTGTGACATCTGAGAGATGTTCCACCAAGTAAAGATTCGACCCGAAGACAGAAAAACGCAACGGTTTTATTTTTTCCGGGCAAGTTTTCGTGAAGGATTGCGTTATACTCGGTACGACCTGTTCACCTAGTCAAGTAATGTTTGTGAAGGATAATAACGCCAAACAGTCAAAGTATCCGGAGGCATTGCTAGCAGTTGTCAGGAAACACTACGTGGATGACTATTTCGACAGCGCACACACCGTAGAAGAAGCAGTTCAGCGCGCTCGTGAAGTACGGTTCATACATGCACAAGCCGGTTTCGAGATAAGAAATTGGGTGTCTAATTCCTTGGTAGTTTTGCAACAGCTGGGTGAAACACAGATGAGCGAAGCAGTTCACTTCAACCGTGATAAAAGGACAGATACCGAACGGGTTCTAGGAATCGTATGGAGTCCTGCCAAAGATGTTTTCACGTTCTCTACCAATATGAGAGATGATTTGCTACCGTATTTATTCCAAGGGAAAAGACCTACCAAACGGGTTGCGCTGAGTTGCGTTATGAGCTTGTTCGACCCACTCGGATTTCTTGCACCATTCACGATCTATGGTCGGGTCCTAATTCAAAGTCTGTGGAGAACGGGGTGCAATTGGGATGATGAAATTGACGACGATTCAACAGCAAAATGGGAGTTGTGGACAAGCAAGTTGTCTATTGTGGAATCAGTAAAGGTTCCTCGCTACCATTTTGGAGACGGCTTGTTTCTGGAGTACGAATCTTTACAACTGCACGTCTTTACAGATGCAAGTGAGTGCGCCTATGGTTGTGTGGCGTACTTTCGGATTATGGCTGGAGGCGTACCCAGGTGTTCTTTGGTTCAAGCGAAATCGAAAGTGGCGCCGTCGTGTACTATCCCACGGCTAGAGTTGATGGCAGCCGTTCTCGGTGCTCGACTGGTAGACGTTATTAAAGAGAGCCACAACTTGAAGATACATAGCGTCTATCTGTGGACTGATTCGCGCACGGTCCATTCATGGATTAAGTCCGATTTGTGTCGCTACAAGATTTTTACTGCTCTTAGAGTCGGTGACATCCTAAATCGAACTATAGCTTCTGACTGGCACTGGGTGCCAACCAAACTAAATGTAGCTGATGAGCTCACTAAATGGAACAACGGCCTGCAGTTAGGTCCAGATAGTCGATGGTTTCAGGGGCCACAGTTTTTATACCATGTTGAGGAAGAATGGCCGGAGCAACCAATGATAAAACCAAATGTTCAAGAAGAGGTTCGTACAACGTTCCTCTTCCACGATTTAGAGCCATCAGAATCGTGGATAGATGTGACTAGAATATCTAGATGGAATGTGCTTGTGAGGACGATTGCGTGCGTGTTACGTTTTGTAGCAAATATCCACAGAAAACGTCGTGGTCAACTGATTGAAGTTCTTCCGACAGTAAGCAAAGTCAGTGGTATAATTAGGCGATCGGTTCCAAGTTTAAAAAAAACATTGAGAAGGGAAGAGTTTCAAGAAGCAGAACGCTTGCTTTGGAAGATAGCGCAAGGTGACTGTTTCGCAGCGGAGATCCGAATTCTTCATCAAGTGACCAGCGATGGAAAGCTTCCTAAGGCAGATAAAGAAAGTGACCTTTACAAACTCACACCGATACTAGATGAATTTGGCATACTCCGTCACGAAGGACGAACAACGAAAGCAGAATTTCTTCCGTTTGAAGTGCGATTCCCGATAATTCTGCCTAGAAAACATCCGATCACCATGAAGTTAATGGAACATTACCACCAAAAGTTCGGCCACGCAAATCGGGAAACTGTGGTAAACGAAATGAGACAAAAATTTTACATTCCATACATCAGAGCACAAGTTAAGAAAGTTATGAAGGAGTGTGTATGGTGTAAAGTCCAAAAATGTCGACCAAGAATTCCACGAATGGATCTACTTCCCGTTCAAGGGCTGACTCCAATCCTGCGACCATTCAGTTTCACCGGTGTCGACTACTTCGGCCCGTTAATGGTCACCGTCGGCCGTCGCACAGAGAAGCGTTGGGTATCATTGTTCACCTGTTTGACTACTAGAGCAATACACTTAGAGGTGGTGCACAACATGTCCACCCAAAGTTGTGTGATGGCAATTCGCCGCTTTGCCTGCCGGTGCGGAATGCCGGTTGAGTTTTTCTCCGATAATGGAACAAACTTTATTGGTGCATGTAAAAAAGTTACCCAGCAAATAAGCGTAGACTGCAGTGACACCTTTACTGACGCTAGAACAAAATGGAACTTCAATCCACCATTGGCACCGCATATGGGAGGAGCCTGGGAAAGGCTCGTTCGTTCCGTGAAGGAGGCAATGAAAGTATTTGACGATGGGCGGACGTTGACAGACGAGGTTTTACTGACAACGTTAGCTGAGGCAGAAGATATGATAAACTCCCGTCCGCTAACGTATGTTCCACAAGAGTCGGCCGAGGATGAGTCGCTAACGCCCAACCATTTCATTCGTGGACTTCCGTCAACAGGCAGAGAAATCTTCAAATCTACAGGCGGAGAAGCAGAAGCACTTCGAGACAACTACAAGCGATCACAAAGGCTGGCAGATAATATGTGGAAACGTTGGCTAGGCGAATATCTACCATCAATAAGTCAACGATCAAAGTGGAATTCAGAGTCGGAGCCAATTGTTGAAGGTGAGATAGTATTCATAGCCGACGAAGACAACCGGAAATGTTGGGTACGAGGAGTTGTGCAGCAGTTGATTCGTGGTGCAGATGGGCGCGTGCGACAAGCAATGGTGCGCACAATAAAAGGATTATATAGACGTCCGGTGACTAAGCTGGCGGTACCCGAGGTAAGATCAGTGAACTCTGGCTAGAAGGAACACTCGCAAGAGTTACGGGGAGGAGCTGTTGAGGTACCGCGCACTGGCAACACGGTCAACCATGCGCACCTATACATGAAATGACAGAAAGGGAGGTAACCTGGAGATATGATTAGGGTCTTGTATACAGGAGAATAAGAATAGATAAAAGATAACAGAAAAAGCAAAAACAAACCTTATAATAACTATCGGAGCATTTTTATTGCAAAATCATTTAAATGTAAAGCTAATTAATAATTTGAAATATTTCTGGAAGGTAGAATGTAAGTACTGAAAATACTTTAAAGTAAATTTGAATTTAACTATATTTTCAAATATTAAAGATTCCCCCAAAATACATTGTGTCTGTTTGTGAATGGTCGGCGTAGAATTCGACAACAACATAATCATTTTGCCTTATAGCGCATAACGATAAGGAGAGATTAAGGAAAGTGAGGAGGAGTTGTAAGGACATTTGGAAGATTAGAGGAAACTGTTCATGTAAGTGTTAAGTATTTGGAAACCATTGAATTTAAATAAAATATGTCTTACAGTTTTGAGCTGCTAAAAAGGTAAAGAGCTGCTACAGAAAAACAGTGTCCCCTCCGAACACTTAGAATCCTCCGGGATTCCTTAGAATCCTCCGGGATTCCTTAGAATCCTCCGGGATTCCTTAGAATCCTCCGGGATTCCTTAGAATCCTCCGGGATTCCTTAGAATCCTCCGGGATTCCTTAGAATCCTCCGGGATTCCTTAGAATCCTCCGGGATTCCTTAGAATCCTCCGGGATTCCTTAGAATCCTCCGGGATTCCTTAGAATCCTCCGGGATTCCTTAGAATCCTCCGGGATTCCTTAGAATCCTCCGGGATTCCTTAGAATCCTCCGGGATTCCTTAGAATCCTCCGGGATTCCTTAGAATCCTCCGGGATTCCTTAGAATCCTCCGGGATTCCTTAGAATCCTCCGGGATTCCTTAGAATCCCCACCGATTCCGTCGAATCGTCCGGGATTCCCTAGAATCCTCCGGGATTCCTTAGAATCCTCCGGGATTCCTTAGAATCCTCCGGGATTCCTTAGAATCCTCCGGGATTCCTTAGAATCCTCCGGGATTCCTTAGAATCCTCCGGGATTCCTTAGAATCCTCCGGGATTCCTTAGAATCCTCCGGGATTCCTTAGAATCCTCCGGGATTCCTTAGAATCCTCCGGGATTCCTTAGAATCCTCCGGGATTCCTTAGAATCCTCAGGGATTCCTTAGAATCCTCCGGGATTCCTTAGAATCCTCCGGGATTCCTTAGAATCCTCCGGGATTCCTTAGAATCCTCCGGGATTCCTTAGAATCCTCCGGGATTCCTTAGAATCCTCCGGGATTCCTTAGAATCCTCCGGGATTCCTTAGAATCCTCCGGGATTCCTTAGAATCCTCCCGGATTCCTTAGAATCCTCCGGGATTCCTTAGAATCCTCCGGGATTCCTTAGAATCCTCCGGGATTCCTTAGAATCCTCCGGGATTCCTTAGAATCCTCCGGTATTCCTTAGAATCCTCCGGGATTCCTTAGAATCCTCCGGGATTCCTTAGAATCCTCCGGGATTCCTTAGAATCCTCCGGGATTCCTTAGAATCCTCCGGGATTCCTTAGAATCCTCCGGGATTCCTTAGAATCCTCCGGGATTCCTTAGAATCCTCCGGGATTCCTTAGAATCCTCCGGGATTCCTTAGAATCCTCCGGGATTCCTTAGAATCCTCCGGGTTCCTTAGAATCCTCCGGGATTCCTTAGAATCCTCCAGGTTCCTTAGAATCCTCCGGGATTCCTTAGAATCCTCCGGGATTCCTTAGAATCCTCCGGGATTCCTTAGAATCCTCCGAGTTCCTTAGAATCCTCCGGATTCCTTAGAATCCTCCGGGATTCCTTAGAATCCTCCGGGATTCCTTAGAATCCTCCGGGATTCCTTAGAATCCTCCGGGATTCCTTAGAATCCTCCGGGATTCCTTAGAATCCTCCAGGATTCCTTAGAATCCTCCGGGATTCCTTAGAATCCTCCGGGATTCCTTAGAATCCTCCGGGATTCCTTAGAATCCTCCGGGATTCCTTAGAATCCTCCGGGATTCCTTAGAATCCTCCGGGATTCTTTAGAATCCTCCGGGATTCCTTAGAATCCTCCGGGATTCCTTAGAATCCTCCGGGATTCCTTAGAATCCTCCGGGATTCCTTAGAATCCTCCGGGATTCCTTAGAATCCTCCGGGATTCCTTAGAATCCTCCGGGATTCCTTAGAATCCTCCGGGATTCCTTAGAATCCTCCGGGATTCCTTAGAATCCTCCGGGATTCCTTAGAATCCTCCGGGATTCCTTAGAATCCTCCGGGATTCCTTAGAATCCTCCGGGATTCCTTAGAATCCTCCGGGATTCCTAAGAATCCTCCGGGATTCCTTAGAATCCTCCGGGATTCCTAAGAATCCTCCGGGATTCCTAAGAATCCTCCGGGATTCCTAAGAATCCTCCGGGATTCCTAAGAATCCTCCGGGATCCTCCGGGATTCCTAAGAATCCTCCGGGATCCTCCGGGATTCCTAAGAATCCTCCGGGATTCCTAAGAATCCTCCGGGATTCCTAAGAATCCTCCGGGATTCCTAAGAATCCTCCGGGATTCCTAAGAATCCTCCGGGATTCCTAAGAATCCTCCGGGATTCCTTAGAATCCTCCGGGATTCCTAAGAATCCTCCGGGATTCCTTAGAATCCTCCGGGATTCCTTAGAATCCTCCGGGATTCCTTAGAATCCTCCAGGATTCCTTAGAATCCTCCGGGATTCCTTAGAATCCTCCGGGATTCCTTAGAATCCTCCGGGATTCCTTAGAATCCTCCGGGATTCCTTAGAATCCTCCGGGATTCCTTAGAATCCTCCGGGATTCCTTAGAATCCTCCGGGATTCCTTAGAATCCTCCGGGATTCCTTAGAATCCTCCGGGGTTCCTTAGAGTGCTCCGGGATTCATTAGACTCCTCCCCGTTTCCTTAGAAGTCTCCGGGATGTCTTAGAATCCTCCGGGATTCCTTAGAATCCTCCGGGGATCCTTAGAATCCTCCGGGATTCCTTAGAATCCTCCGGGATTCCTTAGAATCCTCCGGGATTCCTTAGAATCCTCCGGGATTCCTTAGAATCCTCCGGGATTCCTTAGAATCCTCCGGGATTCCTTAGAATCCTCCGGGATTCCTTAGAATCCTCCGGGATTCCTTAGAATCCTCCGGGATTCCTTAGAATCCTCCGGGATTCCTTAGAATCCTCCGGGATTCCTTAGAATCCTCCGGGATTCCTTAGAATCCTCCGGGATTCCTTAGAATCCTCCGGGATTCCTTAGAATCCTCCGGGATTCCTTAGAATCCTCCGGGATTCCTTAGAATCCTCCGGGATTCCTTAGAATCCTCCGGGATTCCTTAGAATCCTCCGGGATTCCTTAGAATCCTCCGGGATTCCTTAGAATCCTCCGATTCCTTAGAATCCTCCGGGATTCCTTAGAATCCTCCGGGATTCCTTAGAATCCTCCGGGATTCCTTAGAATCCTCCGGGATTCCTTAGAATCCTCCGGGATTCCTTAGAATCCTCCGGGATTCCTTAGAATCCTCCGGGATTCCTTAGAATCCTCCGGGATTCCTTAGAATCCTCCGGGATTCCTTAGAATCCTCCGGGATTCCTTAGAATCCTCCGGGATTCCTTAGAATCCTCCGGGATTCCTTAGAATCCTCCGGGATTCCTTAGAATCCTCCGGGATTCCTTAGAATCCCCCGGATTCCTTAGAATCCTCCGGGATTCCTTAGAATCCTCCGGGATTCCTTAGAATCCTCCGGGATTCCTTAGAATCCTCCGGGATTCCTTAGAATCCTCCGGGATTCCTTAGAATCCTCCGGGATTCCTTAGAATCCTCCGGATTCCTTAGAATCCTCCGGGATTCCTTAGAATCCTCCGATTCCTTAGAATCCTCCGGGATTCCTTAGAATCCTCCGGGATTCCTTAGAATCCTCCGGGATTCCTTAGAATCCTCCGGGATTCCTTAGAATCCTCCGGGATTCCTTAGAATCCTCCGATTCCTTAGAATCCTCCGGGATTCCTTAGAATCCTCCGGGATTCCTTAGAATCCTCCGGGATTCCTTAGAATCCTCCGGTTCATTAGAATCCTCCGATTCCTTAGAATCCTCCGGGATTCCTTAGAATCCTCCGGGATTCCTTACAATCCTCCGGGATTCCTTAGAATCCTCCGGGATTCCTTAGAATCCTCCGGGATTCCTTAGAATCCTCCGGGATTCCTTAGAATCCTCCGGGATTCCTTAAAATCCTCCGTGATTCCTTAGAATCATCCCGGATTCCTAAGAATCCTCCGGGATTCCTTAGAATCCTCCGGGATTCTAAGAATCCTCCGGGATTCCTTAGAATCCCCCGGGATTCCTTAGAATCCTCCGGGTTCCTTCGAATCCTCCGGGATTCCTTAGAATCCTCCGGGATTCCTTAGAATCCTCCGGGATTCCTTAGAATCCTCCGGGATTCCTTAGAATCCTCCGGGATTCCTTAGAATCCTCCGGGATTCCTTAGAATCCTCCGGGATTCCTTAGAATCCTCCGGGATTCCTTAGAATCCTCCGGGATTCCTTAGAATCCTCCGGGATTCCTTAGAATCCTCCGGGATTCCTTAGAATCCTCCGGGATTCCTTAGAATCCTCCGGGATTCCTTAGAATCCTCCGGGATTCCTTAGAATCCTCCGGGATTCCTTAGAATCCTCCGGGATTCCTTAGAATCCTCCGGGATTCCTTAGAATCCTCCGGGATTCCTTAGAATCCTCCGGGATTCCTTAGAATCCTCCGGGATTCCTTAGAATCCTCCGGGATTCCTTAGAATCCTCCGGGATTCCTTAGAATCCTCCGGGATTCCTTAGAATCCTCCGGGATTCCTTAGAATCCTCCGGGATTCCTTAGAATCCTCCGGGATTCCTTAGAATCCTCCGGGATTCCTTAGAATCCTCCGGGATTCCTTAGAATCCTCCGGGATTCCTTAGAATCCTCCGGGATTCCTTAGAATCCTCCGGGATTCCTTAGAATCCTCCGGGATCCCTTAGAATCCTCCGGGATTCCTTAGAATCCTCCGGGATTCCTTAGAATCCTCCGGGATTCCTTAGAATCCTCCGGGATTCCTTAGAATCCTCCGGGATTCCTTAGAATCCTCCGGGATTCCTTAGAATCCTCCGGGATTCCTTAGAATCCTCCGGGATTCCTTAGAATCCTCCGGGAGTCCTTAGAATCCTCCGGGATTCCTTAGAATCCTCCGGGATTCCTTAGAATCCTCCGGGATTCCTTAGAATCCTCCGGGATTCCTTAGAATCCTCCGGGATTCCTTAGAATCCTCCGGGATTCCTTAGAATCCTCCGGGATTCCTTAGAATCCTCCGGGATTCCTTAGAATCCTCCGGGATTCCTTAGAATCCTCCGGGATTCCTTAGAATCCTCCGGGGTTCCTTAGAATCCTCCGGGATTCCTTAGAATCCTCCGGGATTCCTTAGAATCCTCCGGGATTCCTTAGAATCCTCCGGGATTCCTTAGAATCCTCCGGGATTCCTTAGAATCCTCCGGGATTCCTTAGAATCCTCCGGGTTCCTTAGAATCCTCCGGGATTCCTTAGAATCCTCCGGGATTCCTTAGAATCCTCCGGGATTCCTTAGAATCCTCCGGGATTCCTTAGAATCCTCCGGGATTCCTTAGAATCCTCCGGGATTCCTTAGAATCCTCCGGGATTCCTTAGAATCCTCCGGGATTCCTTAGAATCCTCCGGGATTCCTTAGAATCCTCCGGGTTCCTTAGAATCCTCCGGGATTCCTTAGAATCCTCCGGGATTCCTTAGAATCCTCCGGGATTCCTTAGAATCCTCCGGGATTCCTTAGAATCCTCCAGGATTCCTTAGAATCCTCCGGGATTCCTTAGAATCCTCCGGGATTCCTTAGAATCCTCCGGGATTCCTTAGAATCCTCCGGGATTCCTTAGAATCCTCCGGGATTCCTTAGAATCCTCCGGGATTCCTTAGAATCCTCCGGGATTCCTTAGAATCCTCCGGGATTCCTTAGAATCCTCCGGGATTCCTTAGAATCCTCCGGGATTCCTTAGAATCCTCCGGGATTCCTTAGAATCCTCCGGAATTCCTTAGAATCCTCCGGAATTCCTTAGAATCCTCCGGAATTCCTTAGAATCCTCCGGGATTCCTTAGAATCCTCCGGGATTCCTTAGAATCCTCCGGGATTCCTTAGAATCCTCCGGGATTCCTTAGAATCCTCCGGGATTCCTTAGAATCCTCCGGGATTCCTTAGAATCCTCCGGGATTCCTTAGAATCCTCCGGGATTCCTTAGAATCCTCCGGAATTCCTTAGAATCCTCCGGGATTTTTGAACGCGGAAATTTTAAAATGAAAATATCACCAAAAACTCATTGTTTCCGGATTTTTACGAATCCACGCAGGTTTCTCCAGAATCCATCCAGAGCCTTATAAATCTATCCACATGCACCCGGATTCCCAAAACCCACAAAGACTCTCAGGAGATTCAATCGTATTTCTAAAAAGCGGATTGTAGTTTCATTAGAACAACCGAATTCACAGAAATTTACCAGAGCCCAAAAAACCCCACAAATTCATAGAAATTTTAAAAATAAATTGATTAGTCGAATTCTCATGCATCACTCCTCCCGAAAGTACCCACGGACGACTCTTAATCGGATTCCCATAAATACCATTTTGTTTAGTTTAAGAATACACTAAAATGTTCATGACCTGGAATCACTGAAATTAAAATAATTCCAAAAAAGTAAAGCACCCGCATAAACAAATCATGCCATATCGTCACCGCAGGACGACTACAACTGAATGAAAATTTTCCACCCCCCTACCAGAAGCAACCAAGTCAAATACGAAGTCATTCGTCAATCGTTTGCCTACATGCGTCGGATTTTATTATCAAGGTATCATCCGATTTGGGCGAAAACAAAATAAAAATGATAGTTAACTACTGATGAAAAAGCATTATCTGTCAATAAATTATGGCCGCTTCTAACAGATAAGCCTTACATCAGACAGCGTGGATAGTTTGCAAATTTAACACTTATGCTCTTCAAAGTTAATCACACAAACGTGCGATTTATTTAAACAATTTACGCCCTGGTTAAAAAATAACCAATTTTTCTATCAGCTGATCCATTGTTTTTTGAACCTCACTTCTGCACGGCATTAGTGGCATGCATGGTGTTTACAAACGATCGCACCACGTGCAAGCAACGAACGCCCGAACAGGTAGGGTTGCCAACCAACATTTTGAAGCAAACATCGCGATGAAAATTGCTGTTCGATGATTTTTCTTAATTATTTTAAATTGAAAATTACGGGTAAACTACAAACCATACAATGTTCCACCAAAGGACATTTTGGAAGCAAAGAAGCATAAGAATGTTTTGTAGAAGAAATTTTTTCATAATATCGAATGTATTGATGAAAAATCACTAAATTATAAGAAAAAAGCACGTTATTTTTGACACTTTTTCGAAAGTTTGCATAATTACTGTACTTAAAACCACTTTTATCAACATAAGGTCAACGAAGCTAAAAAAGCTTAGACTTTAAGCTTTCGTTCTGTGTGCTGACTGAGATTATACGATCAATGGTTAATGAGATAGAGGTTGGTAAAGTTGACCAAAAATTAAAACATAGAATTTTGAATAACTCACTTAGCAGTGATTTCCGACCCTATGTTCCATGGGCACTTTTTCATGTTTTGGGGTCCCCAAGCTGCCCCCAAAATATGCACACTCAGGAAACAAACACCCTGAGTGTTTGTTTCCTGAGTGTGCATATTTTGGGGGCAGCTTGGGGACCCCAAAACATGAAAAAGTGCCCATGGAACATAGGGTCGGAAATCACTGCTAAGTGAGTTATTCAAAATTCTAAATTCAAAAGTTTGCATAATTACTGTACTTAAAACCACTTTTATCAACATAAGGTCAACGAAGCTAAAAAAGCTTAGACTTTAAGCTTTCGTTCTGTGTGCTGACTGAGATTATACGATCAATGGTTAATGAGATAGAGGTTGGTAAAGTTGACCAAAAATTAAAACATAGAATTTTGAATAACTCACTTAGCAGTGATTTCCGACCCTATGTTCCATGGGCACTTTTTCATGTTTTGGGGTCCCCAAGCTGCCCCCAAAATATGCACACTCAGGAAACAAACACCCTGTATATTGAAAATGCAACTTAGTGTGCGCTGCAGCCGCCGACATTTTTGTATTGCCGCGGCGCCATTTAGAATTTGTCTCGCCGGGCGGTGGTCTATAAATTTCCAAGCTGATTTAAAATTGAAAAAGTCCGCAGAATTTTTCGTGGAAATTCCGACGATTCAATGGAATTTCCGTAGATTTTTCCGATTGATCCCTAGAACAAATGGCTAAGGCCCATATAGTCTAAAATTATTTTGCCGAAAATGTCATTTTGTCGAACAATTCCTTTGGCTGAAAACCAACAGTTGGCAGAGTTGATCTCGATTTGCCGAAAGGGTCATTTGACCGGAATGGGAAACATTCGGCTGATTTAGTCATTTTGCCATTTGGTCATTTGGCAGAAAATGCCGTTTGGCTGAAATGTTTGTTTTGCAGAGAGGACTCTTTCTACCAAACGACCATTTTTGCCAAACGGCATTTTCGGCCAAACGACCATTTCGGTCAAATGACATTTTCAGCAAAATTAACTGTTAGGGCAAACAACTTTTTCGGTCAAATTGAAAATTCAGCCGAATGAGCCATTCGGCTGTTTGTCGCTTTTCGTCAAACCAATTTCGACCTAATACCGTTTCGGACAAACGTTTAATTCAGCCTTAAATGCAATCTTGCCAGCCCTGTCGTCGTAAAATATGAGCTACTTAGTCGCCTATTTTTAAGGGGGCGCTGATACAATGAGGTGGTTAATAGGGCGCATATTCGAAAACTACGGATGTCCGTGGGATTGGGGATTGAAAGTTCGATTCGTGGAACTGCAAATCTCTCAACTTCATCGGGAGCACACGGATGCTCGCGAATGTGTTGGAAGGAATCAATGGTGTGAAAGTTTAGTCCTTTATAATCATACCATCTACTAGAGATGGCTCGACGAAGAGTGATTCGGGAGAAGAAGGACGCATCGCAGGCGGTCGCGCTGTAGCAAGAATCCCGGAAGAACGTGGAACGCTATAGACGGAAACGGAGACAACAGACCCACCTCTTCCAAGAGAAGAAGGCCGCCTGGAAGAAGTCAAGTGCGATGAGATGGTGCTGTTTCTAAAAACACACCAGTTTTATCAGAAGCTCACCATATCCCGCAAAGGCTCCATGTTGCGGCGAGTTGTGCAGGATTAAGTATGAGAGCATTTTGGCGTATGAAAGGTAGAAGCAACACTTCCAGGAAAAATTAAATGGCGCTGAGAGCACAAGCAGTGAGGGTCAATGCAGCAGAAGAAACGACTACATCAGTTAAGTGGACGATGGAAACCTACCAGCCCACATCTAAAGCACAATACAGCAGCTGGTAAGGATAATATCGGAACTAAACTCATCGAGATGAAAGATGTCCACTTATTTGCAGAGACTGATAGTCTGAATCTAGAATTAAGAACAGTTTCCCTAGGAGTAGAAGGAAGGGGTTAGAACAATCAAGCAATCATGATCTTAAATGCTGCCTATGAAGTGATATCCCAAATCATATTTCGGCATCTGACACCAATAGTGAATGAGTTCGTAAGAAGTTATCAAGCCGGCTCTTCGAAAATATTGTTAATGGTTATAACCATTTAAATCACTAACATTAAACGTATTTTCGGTTTGTTATTTTAAAATAACACTGCGCATTGAACACGCGTGCTTAGGGGCAAGAGTGGCGGTGTGCAAAAGAACGGTGTGTAGAGGCGAAAAATGAACCACGAGCTCGCCTAACTTAACGGCGCACCCAGTATTCATAAGATAGCAAAAGCTGAAAGAATACGATGGGCAAGGGTTGTTGCAAGAATGCCGGACAGCAACCCTGGAAAGATGGCGAAGACCTTCAATACGACAGGCGGAAAGTGCAGCGAGCTAGATGGGCAAACCTGTTAAAAACAAAGCAACCGAGGATGAAGCTAACTATTGTGAATTTTAAGACTTATAGGGTAAAACGTCCTATCGTTGTGGTATGCCCTAATGTTGCGGTAGTGTTAAAGTAGTCCGTTCTGGATATAATACCATTGAAAACAATTGTGGGTACGCTAATACTCTTCGGATTAACGACTAGAACAGCTTTTGTTTGACAAAATTCCGTTCAAAATGATGAAAAATCAACATTTTTCGTTAAAAATTTGAATCCTTTGAGCCTATTATTGCGGTAGTGCTAAGGTCCTATTGTTGCGGTATTGCTCCCCATAAGAATTACATGCAATACCGCAACAATAGGACTGACCTTCAAAAAATATCGCAACGATAGGCAACTGCGTCCTATTATTGCGGTAGTTTGTTTTTATTGTGATAAAAACAAAACAACATAAGTACAGCACAATTGACGTAATATTTACGAAACTATAGTTAACGAGCATCCTATTCAACTACTACAATGTGGAAATCGAACAACAGGTAATTTTTGAAGAATTTTTGCAATCAATTCTGTTTTGACACGGTGCTTAACCCCTCCATAATAGGTCGTTTTACCCTACCTATGTTTCTTACCGCACCTCTCCGCAAAACCAAAATTTTAGATATTGATATACTGGAAACGAGGTATGAAGCGTATCTCATTGCCTTCTGCCAAGTCGATCGGGCTTACGTGCCCGGCTTACCACCATCGTCCGATTTGTGCAGTGTGAACATTGAATGGTTCTCCCAACAACTGATGTAATCTGTGGTTCTTTTTCCTTTTACACATACAGTATTCATTTTGCAACCCACCATTCCTGCCCATAAACGCATATTGGAAAAATTTCGAAGAATTCGACTAACAAAATTCTTTGTGCAATTTTTGGCGAATTTTAGAAAATTATCTAGATTTTAATACTAATACGTTTCACAAGGGCCCCTTCTTAGCCTTAGCCATCGCGCTTCGGAGTTATTGAAAAACATCGTTTTTTCTCCATTTTTCCAAAGGTCTTTAAAAAAATTCAAAATCGATTTTTTGTTTTCAAAAACTGCTGTAATGCATTCAAATGAACGCAAATAAATGTGAATTGGTGGAAATAACTGAATCTATCTCCTTAATGTTCAAGTTTGACCTCTCTTATTTGCTTTTCTTGTTACATTTTATAATACATGAAAAAGGCACCATAACCTCTAGGTGTGGTAGAAGTGCTGTAAGTGCAGTGAGAACTAGTAATTACGGTTCAATTGAAAATTCTGGAATCACTGTTCAACAAACTATTGTCGCCGCTATGACTGATTGCCGATGTCGATAGCAATAGTGCGAGTGGTTGATTGCCGATGGCCAAAGCTCTAACGAATTTTCCTCTGTAATTACCAAGATATCTCACTTCCGCCTTTTATAATGATTCCTATTCACATATAACACTAGATACGCACTGGGTTATATAATCCGGAAGTTTGTTTATGGATCCATTGTCCAATTGATAATGGTAGCAATAACAGACGGGCTTATAGTAAGTGAAAGTGGCCTCAGACTGGCCATAAAATACTAGGCAGTCTGAAATGGGTCACTGGATCTGCAGTAGAGGTAACACCTTCTAACTCCCGGATTAAATCTATCTGTAAAACAGACAGCTTTCTTCCATGACATCACTGCCAGCCAGTGGGGGTTAGAATGAGCAACCACGCAGGAAGGCACCATAACCTCTAGGCACCATAACCTCCAGGTGGATAATTCTGGGTTTTCATAATTCATTATCGGAATCTGGGAAACTGCTACCGGAGGAGTGGAAGGAACGGGTCATTGCGTCGAAGACAAAGTACATGCAAGTGGGCGGAACCGAGCGTGACGAGGTGGTCGATGAATTCGTCTACCTTGGATCCTTGCTAACGGCTGGTAATAAAGTTAGTCGTTAAATGCGAAGGCGCATCATCTGTAGGCCTAGTACGGGCTCCAGAAGAAACTGCAGTCAAAAAAAATTACAACCTCATCAAATGTATCATGTACAAAACGCTCATAAGATCGGAAATCCTCTACGGACATGGAACTTGGACCATGCATGCTTGAGGAGGACTTGCAAGCACTCGGAGTATTTGAGAGACAGGTGCTTTGGACCATCTTTGGCGGTATGCAAGAGGACGATGTGTGGAGGCAATGGATGAACCACGAACTCGTCCAGCTCTACGGCAAACATCGGGTATCATCAGCATGGCATGTTTCAAGAATGCTGGATAGCAACCCTGCAAACAAGGATGTTAACGATCATTCAGTAACTTGCGTTCGATCATTTAATAGTTTGTCAATAACACATTCCAGAAGCTGATTTTCAAATCATGTTGTATGGTGGACTTTTAGTGCGAAGGTTTTTCTACAACTCTGCCCAATGGTTCGTTGTTTGAATTCCACTAGGAACGGAGTTATAGCTATAGTTTCAGTAACTTAGACTAAATGATAACAAAATTCCAATCATTTAGTTTAAGTTACTACAACTAGCGCTCTAACTCCGTTATTTGTTGAATTCTAATAACGAACCATTAGGCAAAGTTGTAGAAAAACCTTCGCACTAGAAGTTCACCATACAACATAATTTGAAAATCAGCGGGCAATTCAGTCAAACACCATTAAAAAACAGATTGATCCGCCTAGCGGCGATGATTGTCGTGCATCATAAAATGTAATGAAAAAATCATCAGTTTTTATCCAAATAAGCTAAAATTTTCAGAGGGCACGGAAAATATGAGACAGAATCGATTGAGCATGGTGAAGCAAAATCAATTTTAGAAACACTTCATACAGATATAGAAGAAGATAGATTTTTGGTATAGCTTAACTTGAACCTGTTACTAATACAGCTATTACCTGTACATCGACCCTATTGATTTTAAAATACGTTTCTTTATTTCGGTTAAATGCTCCCCCGAACACACGCTACGCGGCTATCGCATTGATTCTATCACTGGATCGTTGCATTCTATAGGTTAAAATAACGCTTCGGTACCATCGCGATAAATAGTCGCCGCAGTCGTCCAGCGATAGTGACAGTGCGTTGTGTTTGGGGAAATTATAAGCACGTCAGGTAATCACTGATGATTGTAACTAACCAAATGGTTGATTAGAAAAAAAAATTGTTTACGCATAATAGTAGCAATAGTGATAATAATTTTAAAGATTTCAAAATGATCTTAAGCGTGCAAACTCAAGTACTGACCGAAATTTTCGTGCGGTTCGTGTGACCGTTACTCTCGGCAGCCGGTAAATCGAATGAAAAACAGTTCAAGTTATTCGTCGCTGGGGCTTTTTGTTTACCCAGTCAGTTATCGGAATCTATTTGTGCCGTGCGGTTCGCGTTTTGTATTTCGTGATAGTTTTGAAGAAAAAGCAAAACACAACAGTTTCATCAGCAGAATATTGACTGTTTTTGATGTAATTTAACACGCAAGTGACGGTCGTTTCGGTCGTGTGGTGGGCTTTTTTTTAGTGAATTGGGGCTTTAGTATATAAGAGTTTATAAGTGCACTTCGTTTTGCTGCGGAGTAAATGAATGCGAATATATGGATTTCGCAGAGTGGAAGTGATATATTCTGTGTATGGAAAAAAATGGGGAATTTGTTTTGTAAAATATGTCTGCAGTTATGAGACGTCGCAACTCATTAAAATTAGTACACATGATAGTGCATCCATGCGTGCACTACTATTGAGTATTCTAATTGTCGCGACTCGCGTCGCATCGCGATTGCTCAATTGCGCGTCTGGTTTGGCCCGATAATATGATCAATTGATCAGTAACGTCGGAAAGTGTTTTTTGCAATTCCTCATCATAATATTTGATTTCTCGCTTAACTTTTCAAAAGGTCCTAAGTAACATTTTTTTCATGAATTAATTTGAGTACTGCAATCAAAAGCTTTCATATTGGTCGGTTGATTGCGCTATTCAAATTAATTCATGAAAAAAATGTTACTTAGGACCTTTTGAAAAGTTAAGCGAGATTTACAGTTCGTCTTTGAGTGATAAAACGGCCTACTTTTCCATACTTACGAAATGGGTGCTTTAATGAACATTATGCAACTCAAATGGGTTGCATAATATTCATTATAACACTCATGTGGATGCTATAATGAAAAGCGAACATCAGAACAGTAGTTACATGACTACATTTTGCTGAATGAGCTTAGGTAAGTGTTCAAATAGTGTATTCTCAGCGTCGCGTGATAAATGAAATAGTTTGATGGACATGACATCAAAAATTTCCAAAAGCAAGTACATCTATCACTTCACGGTTTATCGAATTTTGCAATGTGGCAAGGCAACATAGAATCTCTGCAGCAACATAATTTATTGGTAAGAATGTTCATGTGTAGTAAATTCTGGAAGGAATTAAACAAGTACAAGTCTCGCGCTTAGTTTCATAGGGGCATAGCTGTATTGATCGATTTCTCTTCATCGATGTTTTCTTTTTATTATTGAACCGAAATGCGCTAGTTTTCCGATAATTTAATGATTTGGTGTGATAAAGGATGATTATATCTTGCACCAGAATCAATAATCACGGTTGCAGCTTTTGAAACAATTGAGTTATTAACCAAATATAACATCGATTAATAGAAATCGAACAATACAGATAGGCCCTATGAAACTAAGCGCGAGAAGTATAATTTTGGTACAGATTTTCATATTAAAGTCAATTTTTCGTCATTGAAAAAAAGTGTGTGCAGCTCGTTGCAAAACTCGATTTTTCAGCACTCGTAGTATTTATCCAACTCGGCAAGCCTCGTTAGATAAACGTACGACTCGTGCTGTAAAAATCATCTTTTTGCAACTTGTTGCACAAACTACTATTTTCGTCATTACAAAAATTACAATGTGTAACTTATTGCTAAACTCGATTTTTGCAACTTGTCGCACAAATTACTATTAGAACATCTATTTGTGAAGAATAATATTAATTATAATGAAGTTAGCAGCTAAAAATATGTAGAAGATAAGAAAAACGTTATCTAATTGTTGAACTGTAGAAAACGGAGGAGTGTTATTGCTCGGAACGCCAACAATACCCTCCCCAGACCAATTTTCTGGCTACGCCACTGGTGCGAACACATTATTAAATGTATTATTTGAGAACTAAGATTTAACTTTCTAACTGCAAGTTGATTGCAGCGCCGCATTCTAGATAGATTTTAATTCAGGCTTGATGGCTTCTTCCAGAACACATGAAAACGTTGTACACCCAGTTTTTTTACGCGATTGGA
Source organism: Armigeres subalbatus (assembly GCF_024139115.2). Taxonomy (NCBI): domain Eukaryota; kingdom Metazoa; phylum Arthropoda; class Insecta; order Diptera; family Culicidae; genus Armigeres; species Armigeres subalbatus. Next base: position 2,487 of record NW_026942963.1, on the reverse strand, counting down.
GTTCATTAAGTTCTCAACCGAGAAATTAATAAATTTTCTTTGATTTTTAGTAATTTTTTTCGTGGGAATAACTCATTGCTTCATTTTTGACGCTGAAGGTCTTAAACGACCAAAACCAAACCGTGTAAAAAAAACTGGGTGTATTCTGATAATCCTCCAACTTTCCAAGCAAAATTTTACATCTTTTCAAAGATATAAACACAGCAGATCTCAATTGGCGATTTGGCGTTGCAACAAAAAGAAGAAGCAGAATGTCACGCATTCAAAAAATTAGCACGGGAAAAGGTAGGAGAAAAATTTTCAAACCCTTCTCAAAAATTCTAGAAGTATGTAATTTAATTAAAAACGGTTATCAGCGCGTTCTTGGAATTCTCTTGCACTGCGTAATAGACGAATAATTTAGATTTCAAAATTTTGGTTTTGATTTTTCGTTTTATTCAAAGTATTAAATATTTCCAACCTAGTACTGACAACCGTTTTTAAATAAATTACCTCTAGAAATGTGGAGGAGTCTTTTATTTTTTTCCATTTCCCGTGCTTATTTTCCGAATTCTGCTTCTTTTTTTTCTTGCAATGCCAAATCGCCAATCCGAACCGATACGTGAGAAGACCATCCGTTCGGGAGTTATATTGCCTCAAAGGAAAGCAAACTTGTTTTTATATTTTTAGAACAGAAAAATAGCTTGTACAGACAAGCTCTTAATACTTAAACTTTGCATCGCGTGAGTGACGAGCTTTGAACTGCAACATCGTTTTGCGCGAACTCGCTCTCTTTAAACCATTGTAGCTCACTTCCCGAAACAAATAGCACGAATGAGGGTGGAGAGCGCAGAAGTAGTGCTCACCGACTTCTTGACTTTTCAGACAAGAGAGGCATCATTCAATAACAGCAATAATTTACACAGTAACCGTAAAAGAGTGGATAGCGTACACGCATCATTCTGGCGGTTTTGTTGGTGCTCTTGGTTCGAATCCAAGAGGCAGCCATGGGAGGGGGAAGGGGGTGGGACATTTAAAACCGATTGTTTTACTATTTTTTGTACACACAGTTGATAGTAACTATCATACTGAGACCTATATAGGCGACTCTGAGTTTTAATGAGCTAAAATAGACCAAAACAAATTTTTGCTTTAGGGGAAGCTTCTAGTTGTCGACTAAGCGTGACTAAACAGGACGGCAGGGCTGTATGACTCAAGTATCCCAAAATAAAATATGTTTTCAGGGGATGTTGGAATGCGATTTTAGGTGAACAATAGAATACTTTCAATGCAGAATCAAGACCCATATGGGCGCCGGCAATGCGAAGCCGTACCCGAGGATGCACAACATGTTAGCTTTGGGGGAGTTGATAGCAACTATCAGCGCTCAACTGCGACTCATGGGGGCGCCGGCAGTGCGAAGCCGTACTCGCGGATGCACAACATGTTAGCTTTGGGGGAGTTGATAGCAACTATCAGCGTTCAACTGCGACTCATGGGGGCGCCGGCAGTGCGAAGCCGTACTCGCGGATGCACAACATGTTAGCTTTGGGGGAGTTGATAGCAACTATCAGCGCTCAACTGCGACTCTTGGGGGCGCCGGCAGTGCGAAGCCGTACTCGCGGATGCACAACATGTTAGCTTTGGGGGAGTTGATAGTAACTATTAGCGCTCAACTGCGACTCATGGGGGCGCCGGCAGTGCGAAGCCGTACTCGCGGATGCACAACATGTTAGCTTTGGTGGAGTTGATAGTAACTATTAGCGCTCAACTGCGACTCATGGGGGCGCCGGCAGTGCGAAGCCGTACTCGCGGATGCACAACATGTTAGCTTTGGGGGAGTTGATAGCAACTATCAGCGCTCAACTGCGACTCATGGGGGCGCCGGCAGTGCGAAGCCGTACTCGCGGATGCACAACATGTTAGCTTTGGGGAGTTGATAGCAACTATCAGCGTTCAACTGCGTCTCATGTGTGCGCCGGCAGTGCGAAGCCGTACTCGCGGATGCACAACATGTTAGCTTTGGGGGAGTTGATAGCAACTATCAGCGCTCAACTGCGACTCTTGGGGACGCCGGCAGTGCGAAGCCGTACTCGCGGATGCACAACATGTTAGCTTTGGGGGAGTTGATAGTAACTATTAGCGCTCAACTGCGACTCATGGGGGCGCCGGCAGTGCGAAGCCGTACTCGCGGATGCACAACATCGCGGATTTAAAACCGATTGTTTTACTATTTTTTGTACACACAGTTGATAGTAACTATCATACTGAGACCTATATAGGCGACTCTGAGTTTTAATGAGCTAAAATAGACCAAAACAAATTTTTGCTTTAGGGGAAAGCTTCTTAGTTGTCGACTAAGCGTGACTAAACAGGACGGCAGGGCTGAATCTTGCTGGATGACTTTTGGCCTAACTTGTTATTCGAATAAATGGATTTTCGTCAACGACTTTTGGCCAAACAACAGGTAATTTAACTGATACGATGGACATAAGGCCGAAAGGTGTT